>NC_135236.1:491372508-491585008 GCF_051348905.1 Ranitomeya variabilis | reverse complement strand
AGCCGACAAATCTGCGGCAACTGTGTGATGCCATCATGTCAATATGGACCAAAATCTCTGAGGAATGCTTCCAGCACCTTGTTGAATCTATGCCACGAAGAATTGAGGCAGTTCTGAAGGCAAAAGGGGGTCCAACCCGTTACTAGCATGGTGTACCTAATAAAGTGGCCGGTGAGTGTATATATATATATGGACAAGTGTCTTTTATACAGGTTATGAGTACAGACAGGTGCAATTAATACAAGTAATGAGTGCAGAGTAGTAGGGCTTCTTAAAGAAAAACTAACAGGTCTGTAAGAGCCAGAATTCTTTCTGGTTGGTAGGTGATCAAATACTTCTTGCATTTTATTGCATGAAATAATTATGTAAAAATCTTACAATATGATTTTCTGGATTTTTTAAGATTCTGTCTCTAACAGTTGAAGTGTACCTACAATAAAAATGACAGCCCTCTCCATTCTTTGTAGGTGGGAAAACATGCAAAATAGTCAGTTTTTCAATACTGATTTTTCCCACTATATATAGTAAAATAAATTAGCATAATGACAGTTACAGACTCAAGTGTCAAGAGCAAACATACCATAAGTATAAGCAGAGACTGATTTAGGGAATAAGTAGCAGATTAGTCCAAGATTTGTTTCACCTATAGCTTTCTATATTGTCCAAATTTGTAGATTGGCACCTCAGACCCCTATTCAAAGAAATCCCCTCTTACATCAAGGATACAGGGGAATTTTTGAATGCCCTTAGAGACATTGAATGGCAGGATGATTTTCATTAGCATTCATTGACATTGAAAGCATGTTCACCCGAATACTACAAGTAAAGGGGATTTAATGCTATACGATCCATAATACAAAATACTGACAAAGATGAACAATTTGACGATTTCATCTGAGAAGTGTTAGGGTTCATATTAAAACACAACGCTTTTAAATTCTAAGATCAGTGGTGCTTGCAGTGCACCGGCATGGTAATGGGTACCTTCATAGTTTGGCCCTTTGTAAATTTGTATTTGGCTATCATGGAGGATAGATATGTCTATTCTGTTGAAAATCCATTTGTCAAATAAACCAGCTTGTTTGTCAGGTAAGTGGATGATATTTTTATTGTCTGATCTGGTTTACAAGAACAATTTCAATCTTTTGTCACTTACCTTAATGACATGAACATGCGTTTTACCTTTAATTTTGGAGACCAGCAATAGGAATTTTTAGATATGGAGATTAAGGTTAGAGATGGGAAGTTGTTGACCGAGGCTTACAAGAAGCCTATGTCATCAAACTCCCTCTTGCACTATGACAGTGCCGATCCCAGCATACGAAGGTGGCATTGCCCAATAGCTAGTTCCTTAGACCGAAAAAAAATAAGGGATGCTTTGTTGAACAGGCAGAAGAATTAAAGAATTGTTTTTGTCAAAGGTGCTACCCTGATCATGTATTTGTATATATTGTACTTTAAGAGTTCCCTCTGTGAAAAAGAGCTAACTCTCTCTAAGGGTACCGTTACACAAAACGATTTACCAACGATCACGACCAGCGATACGACCTGGCCGTGATCGTTGGTAAGTCGCTGTGTGGTCGCTGGGGAGCTGTCACACAGACAGCTCTCCAGCGACCAACGATGCCGAAGTCCCTGGGTAACCAGGGTAAACATCGGGTTACTAAGTGCAGGGCCGCGCTTAGTAACCCGATGTTTACCCTGTTTACCATCGTAAATGAAAAAACAAACAAACCGTACATACTCACATTCCGGTGTCCGTCAGGTCCCTCGCCGTCTGCTTCCCGCACTGACTGAGTGCCGGCCGTAAAGTGAAAGCAGAGCACAGCGGTGACGTCACCGCTGTGCTCTGCTCTTACATTCCGGCCGGCACTCAGTCAGTGCGGGAAGCAGACGGCGAGGGACCTGACGGACACCGGAATGTGAGTATGTACGTTTTTTTTTTTTTTTACATTTACGATGGTAACCAGGGTAAACATCGGGTTACTAAGCGCGGCCCTGCGCTTAGTAACCCGATGTTTACCCTTGTTACAAGCGAACGCATCGCTGGATCGGTGTCACACACACCGATCCAGCGATGACAGCGGGAGATTCAGCGACGAAAGAAAGTTCCAAACGATCTGCTACGACGTACGATTCTCAGCAGGGTCCCTGATCGCTGCTGCGTGTCAGACACAGCGATATCGTATGGATATCGCTGGAACGTCACGGATCGTACCGTCGTAGCGACAAAAGTGCCACTGTGAGACGGTACCCTAAAGCACAAAGGGATCTGTTAATCCTTTCATGAAAACAGCTGGGGCTGTGAAAAACACATAAAGCACACGGATGGCAGCAGCGTACAATCCGTATGCTGTCTATATTTAATATTGCAAAGGATTGAAGAAGCTTTGTCATTTATTTATCCATTTGTGAAAAACCACTGATGGGAAAACCGGACACACTGATAACACACTGATCCATGAAAAATATATGTTTGCACCATGTTAGCCAGTAGATAGAAAAATATGAAAATTTGATACTCCTCAGCGGTTATTAAAAGGTATCAGCCACTGATTTCTCTCAAACCCTGTTCAAAAATACTCATGACATCAGTACCATTTTTTCACATACGTGTTTAAATCTGGACAAGTGCCTTACTCACCCTCTCCATGTCTAGTGCTGAATCTCCATTACTACTCCCTGTTTCTACTTCTGTCTACAGTGGTTAAGGGGTTAAAATAATCCTGCACTATAGTATTATAGCATTTGTTCCTACACAATACCAGAGCACCATGGTTAGAACATTGCTGACACATAACAAAACATTTCTATATGGCAATATGCCACTAATAGCTATAAAATCATACAACAGCATAGCTGTGTATAGTGTACCCTGGTATTTTTGTTCTATGTTTTGTAACATATGTTTTGTAACATACAGCTTGGCTATCACAGTGGTCACTGATTGTCTGCAGCTGTCATATGCAGTACCTGCCAGAAGAGGAAGCAAGAAGATGAAATATGTTCCTGACGGTGGAGTATGGTAATGGGAGGAAGCAACAAATTCTTACTGCTGTGTTAGTCTTAATTAATCGGCGCCATAGATGTTGAATACAGTACTGTGTCACTTATTGGGCTTCTTGCTGTAATTATGGTGAAACACTGTTTTATATCTGTGTCACGATGCCACCACTTGCTGTGTCCTAGGGATGCTGTAAGTGACAGCTCAGCCGCCGTATGGACAGCAGGGATATGTCGGGCTGTCAGAGCTATGAGTGAGAGCTCAGCCACCCTATGACTAGCAGGGGTGTCTAAGGCTGTCAGTGTAGTGTTTGGGTTTCCTCCAGGTGTTTTCCTTTCCAGAAAATGCCAAGGCTATTTAACTGGCTTGTAATGTTAGGTCATTGTCAATTGTGGCTTTGCTGAAGAGGTGTGTGTTTGCTCAGCGCTCTGTCTGGTATTCTGATCTTTGCTGCTTGACGTTGAGTTTGTCTTGACCATCAGTTTGCTTAGCCCTTTTGCCGCACGGCCTTCTTGGAATTCTGACCCCGGACTGTTTCCTGACTACGCCTTTGTTTTACCCCTTCCTCTATGTCATACCCTCTTGGCTTTTGACCTAAGACTTTTTGACTATTCAGCTTCACGGCTTGTCCGTGAGTAGTGACTAGCGTCACAATCTGCTAGCCCACTTGATATTATTGACTGGCTATCCTTGACCTCACCAATTATTAGCAGCTTTCCACTGATGTAAAGTACATGCAGAAAGTGGTCAATCAAAAATTTGGTTGGGACCAGACAGCTCATCATTGAGAGAACTAGCAGATCTGCAGGAGATAAAATGGTGATTTTGGAGCACCCCCACGTTAAGGGCAATGGGGTACTCGGCACCAGGTTCTTCAGTGTTCTGCTGGGATGTCACGGTGGCCCGACCCGGTCCGTGGCCCTTTGAGGGGCGTCCAATAAAGGAATACAGTTTTTATGGTTTTGGGAAAGGTCTTTAAAGGGGAAGTTCGTGACGCCACCTGTGGTATTCGGTCAGGGTGACCGACGCTGCTTAGGGGTCCGCTGGGGTGATGTGATGGCAGCTAGATGGTATACCTTCCCACAGGTGAAGTGCATCCCCAGGGCTTCCCAGAAGAGTAGATGGTGATGGTGGACGATGTAAGGCGCAGGAAATAACGAGGACACAAGGTTGCAGTCTCTTTACCTTTTTCTGAAGGCTTCAGCATCCACAGTCCAGGGTACAGACCACAGGGTAGGTAGAGTCCGGCCGGTCCGAAGGCAAATCCAGAGTCCCCTTATCCAGGTGGAAATCAGTAGCCTTCCTACTAGTGCCTGTGTGTTGTAGTACCTCCCTGCTGAGCTTCTCGGTAAGGTCCTCACAACTCTTGTAGATGTTCTAGATATTATTTCTTCCTCTCTGTCCCCCAGATGGTATGGATAGGACAAACCCGTATGACTGATGGCCTGAGGCTTGTTTATAGGGACCCTAGAGACGCCCCGACCCCCACAATTTGCCACTGTGTCTTCTTAGGTATTAAGGTCGGGCAGCCAACTCGGAATTGACTGTCCTGCCGGTCTCTGAAGTAATGCGTAGAGTCAATTACTCCCTCGGTGTTCCGGCCACCGGCTACGCGCCTCAGAAGGAGGCAGCCTATTTCAGGGCAGAACTCCTCCCGGTGATTTCTCCTTGTGCTGTGACTTCGTTTCTCACTCTCTACAATACAGTTCTCTTCGTGTCGTTTCTTAGGATGCTGCCGCACGTGGGGCAGGTGCAGCTCCGTAGCTCTCTGTCTCGCTAGGCCTCTGTCAGGATCCCACACCTAACAGGGACCCTCTGTCTGCAGCACAGGTGTTCCTTCTTTCCCCCTGTCTGCCTGACAGGTGTTGCCTGGGCAAAGCCCAGTCAGCGTCTCTCTAACTTTCTATCCAGCCCACCAGTTTTACCCTTCTGTGAGGAGTGCCCTAGTAGATAGGAGCAAGGCTCCCCTTGGTGGTCTGGAGTGTGAAGTGTAGTGTATGGTTTGTGATACCTGGTAGGAAGATCTCCTTTATTGCCATCAGACGTAATATCACTCCCCCTGGTAGAAGAATGACATCACTGCAACGACCAGGACTCTGGGGCGCTGCAATATTACCAAAGATCAAAAAGCCCAGTAAGTGACACAGAGCTGGAATCAGTATCTCTTTCCTTATTTTATTTTGCACTCAGGTTGAGAAGCATAAACCAGGTGATATATTTTCTGTAAAGAGGTTTTCTCATGCTACATTATTGCATATCCACATGTGGAGAGTGAATGAGGGATGGTCATTCGTGTAAACACTAGGAATGACATAACACACAGAAGAAATTTGTAGTAATCATCTGAAGGCAACTTCAATGTAAAAAGACTAAAAAAAATGGCAAGTTAATTACGCCAAAAAAAGGAAAGTAATTTGTTTCAAGTGTCCAATTGAGTAATAAAATAAGCATTAGCATAGTGAACTTGAGTGAAGAGGAAAATTTCTCAAAATATGTCATTTGCATTGGGGCACTTCTGAAGTTTGCATATCTTTTTATTGAAATCTTTTCCGTTACCATTGTCTGATGTGGTTACATTCAATTGAAGACTTATTGTCCACGCATCAAAACAAAAAAAAAAATTCAAGTTTGTAACCATGCAAGTCACAAACTGATTATAATTAGTAGTGATGAGCGAGTATACACGTTGCTCGGGTTTTCCCGAGCACGCTCGGGTGGTCTCCGAGTATTTGTTAGTGTTCGGAGATGTAGTTTTCATTGCCGCAGCTGAATGATTTACAGCTATTAGCCTGCTTGATTACACGTGGGGATTCCCTAGCAACCAGGCAACCCCCGCATGTACTCAGCCTGTCTAGTAGCTGTAAATCATTCAGCTGCCGCGATGAAAACTAAATCTCCAAGCAGTCATAAATACTCAGAGGTCACCCGAGCATGCTCAGGAAAACCCGAGCAACGAGTACACTCGCTCATCACTAGTTATAATTAGTGATTAGCGAGTATACTTGTTGCTCGGGTTTTCCAGAGCACGCTCGGGTGGTCTCCGAGTATTTGTTAGTGTTCGGAGATTTAGTTTTCATCGCGGCAGCTGAATGATTTACAGGCAATCAAAAAGTAATCAAAAAGTAATTTAAAAAAGTAATTTAAAAATATAAGGTTCCTTGTTAATAAATTTAATTTCTTTGACATTATTGATATATTGGATACATATTTTTCTAAGTGCTGTACAAAGCAGTCAAAGTGAATGCTATGTGACGTATACAGCAGTCTCATTGTATTCTAAGTGTTGTACAAAGTAGTCTTAATGTATGCTATGTGATGTATACAGCAGTCTCAGTGTATCTTAAGTGCTGTACAAATCAGTCTCAGTGTATCCTATGTGATATAGTTATATATACAGCAGTCTCAGTGTATCATATGTGATATATACAGCAGTCTCAGTATATCCTATGTGATGTGCTCAGCAGAGTCTCAGTGTATCCTATGTGATATATACAGCAGTCTCAGTGTATTCTAAGTGCTGTACAAAGCAGTCTTAGTGTATGCTATGTGATGTATACAGCAGTCTCAGTGTATCCTAAGTGCTGTACAAAGCAGTCTCGGTGTATCAGTGTATGCTATGTGATGTATACAGCAGACCTCACACTGATTGAGTTCCATGAACATTACATGAGCAGTGAAGAATATCCCAGTTTGATGAGACCTGCATTGAAATATACATCCATGTTCAGAACAACTTACTGCGCCGAGGAGTTCTTTACAAAACTTGTCAAAGCAAAGAGTTTACTGCACTCTACACTGAAGCAAAACTGAAACAGCAGTTGCAAGTAGCAACATCATCTATACCACCTAACATCACAGCCGCACCCAAGAGAAGAAATTCCAGCAGTCACATTAGGCTGGTTTCACACTTGCGTTTTGATCTGCAGCGTTTAAAAAAAACCGCATGTGGTGAAAAAACGCATGTAAACACGTGCAAAAGCTGCGTTTTTTAGACGCATTAGTTTTTGCATGCAGAAAAAAAACGCAGCGTTTTGCCGCGTTTACATGCGTTTTTTCCTGCGTTTGCATTTTTTAAACGCATGCTGAGAAGTGTGTGACAGCTGCCAATCATCAAAATCAACTAGAAAACCCACTATAAACAGAAATAGCTAGGGTTAGGGTTAGGATTAGGGTTAGGATCCCTAGTAACCCTAGGGATCCTAACCCTAACCCTAACCCTAGGGTTAGGGTTAGGGTTTTCTTGTTTTTTCTTGTGTTTAGGGTTAGGGTTAGGGTTTTCTTGTTTTTTCTTGTGTTTTTTTGTGTTTTTCTATAAAAACGCATGCGTTTTCAACGCAAGCAAACGCATGTGCTTAAAAACGCATGCGTTTACATAGACAGCAATACATTTTTTTGCCGCGAATAAACGCATGTGTTTTTTTGCGGCAAAAAAACGCAGCTAGAAATTACTACAGGTTGCATTTCTGCAAACAAACGCACGCATAAAAAAAAGCATGCGTTGCCAAAAACGCGTCAAAACGCATGCAAAAAATCGCATGCGTTTTTAATGTTAAGTATAGAAAAAAAACGCATGCGTTTTTTAGCGCTAAAACGCAGCGGACAAAAACGCAAGTGTGAAACCAGCCTTAGAGTGAGTTAACCCCTTAATCCCATATGACATACTATCCCGTCGAGGTGGGGTGGGCCCGTATGACCACCGACGGGATAATCACGGACCGCTCCTGGCACATTAACCCCCGAAACACTGCGATCAAATATGATTGCAGCGTTCCGGCGGTACAGGGAAGCATCGCGCAGGGAGAGGGCTCCCTCAGCGGAAAAATAAAAAAGTAAAGTGTCCTCAGAATAAAGTGATGCAAAAATTATTTTTTTCTATAAAATAGTTTTTATCGTATAAAAGCGCCAAAGCATAAAAAATGATACAAATGAGGTATCGCTGTAATCGTACTGACTCGAAGAATAAAACTGCTTTATCAAGTTTACCAAACGTGGAACGGTATAAACGCCCCCCCAAAAGAATTTCATGAATTGCTGGTTTTTGGTCATTCTGCCTCACAAAAATCGGAATAAAAAGCGATCAAAAAATGTCATGTGCCCAAAAATGTTACCAATAAAAATGTCAACTCGTCCCGCAAAAAACAAGACATCACATGACTGTTGTGAATTAGAGTTTTTGGCTCCCTCTTGTGGTTACTAGTGATATGACTCTGGGATTGTCTTTCCTCAGTTTGGCACCCACCTGGGTCGTTAGTCCAGGGGAGTTGCTATATAAGCTTCCTGGATCCTTAGTCCAGTGCCTGGCATCGTTGTAATCAGATCCTTTCTGTTTGCTCCTGTCTGCTGGTCCGGGTTCGTGCAAAATTAAGCTAAGTCCTGCTTCTTTGTTTTTTGGTTATTTGCTTGCTCTCATTTTTGTCCAGCTTGTACTAAATGTGATTCCTGACCTTGCTGGAAGCTCTAGGGGGCTGGTGTTCTCCCCCCGGGCCGTTAGACGGTTCGGGGGTTCTTGAATATCCAGCGTGGATATTTTGATAGGGTTTTTGCTGACCATATAAGTCATCTTACTATATTCTGCCATTAGCTAGTGGGCCTCTCTTTGCTAAATACCTAGCTCATTCTTACGTTTGTCTTTTCCTCTTACCTCACCGTTATTATTTGTTGGGGACTTGTATCCAACTTTTGGGGTCTTTTCTCTGGAGGCAAGAAAGGTCTTTCTTTTCCCTTCTAGGGTTAGTTAGTTCTCCGGCTGGCGCGAGACGTCTAGAACCAACGTAGGCACGTTCCCCGGCTGCTGCTATTTGTGGTGCTAGGATTAGATATATGGTCAGCTCAGTTACCACTGCCCTATGAGCTGGTTTTTTGTGTTTGCAGACTTAGTAATTATTTCTGAGACCCTCTGCCATTGGGGTCATAACAGTATGCCAGGCCAACATTGAATGTTTATGCATTGCTGAAGTGGGATTATAAGAAAGGAAATTCTGAGTTTTTTTTTTTTTTTTCCTCTCTTCCTCCCCTTTACCTCTGAGTGGCTTGTGCTTGCTGCAGACATGAATGTCCAGACCTTGATTACAAGTGTAGACCAGCTTGCTGCTCGTGTGCAGGGCATACAAGATTTTGTTACCAGTAGTCCAATGTCTGAACCTAAAATACCTATTCCTGAACTGTTTTCTGGAGACCGATTTAAGTTTAGGAATTTCAGGAATAATTGTAAATTGTTTCTATCTCTGAGACCCCGTTCATCTGGAGATTCAGCTCAGCAAGTTAAAATTGTTATCTCTTTTTTACGGGGCGACCCTCAGGATTGGGCTTTCTCGCTAGCGCCACGAGATCCGGCATTGGCAAATATTGATGCGTTTTTTCTGGCGCTCGGATTGCTTTACGAGGAACCCAATCTTGAAGTTCAGGCAGAAAAAGCCTTGCTGGCTATTTCTCAGGGCCAGGATGAAGCTGAAGTGTATTGCCAAAAATTTCGGAAATGGTCCGTGCTTACTCAGTGGAATGAGTGTGCTCTGGCCGCAAATTTCAGAAATGGCCTTTCTGAAGCCATTAAGAATGTGATGGTGGGTTTCCCCATTCCTACAAGTCTGAATGATTCCATGGCGCTGGCTATTCAAATTGACCGGCGTTTGCGGGAGCGCAAAACCGCTAATCCTCTGGTGGTGTTGTCTGAACAAACACCTGATTTAATGCAATGTGATAGAATTCAGACTAGAAATGAGCGGAAAAATCATAGACGTCAGAATGGGTTGTGTTTTTACTGTGGTGATTCTACACATGTTATATCAGCATGCTCTAAACGCCTTACAAGGGTTGTTAGTCCTGTCGCCATTGGTAATTTGCAACCTAAATTTATTTTGTCTGTGACTTTAATTTGCTCATTGTCTTCTTACCCTGTTATGGCGTTTGTGGATTCAGGTGCTGCCCTGAGTCTTATGGATCTGTCATTTGCCAAGCGCTGTGGTTTTGTTCTTGAACCGTTGGTAAATCCTATTCCTCTTAGAGGTATTGATGCTACGCCATTGGCGGAAAATAAACCGCAGTTTTGGACGCAGATAACCATGTGCATGACTCCTGAACATCGGGAGGTGATTCGTTTTCTTGTTCTGCATAAAATGCATGATTTGGTCGTTTTGGGTCTGCCATGGTTACAGACCCACAATCCAGTCTTGGATTGGAAGGCAATGTCTGTGTCAAGTTGGGGCTGTTAGGGAATTCATGCTGATTCCCCGCCGGTGTCTATTGCTTCCTCTACTCCTTCGGAAGTTCCTGAGTATTTGTCTGATTATCAGGATGTATTCAGCGAGTCCAGGTCCAGTGCTCTGCCTCCTCATAGGGACTGTGACTGCGCCATAAATTTGATTCCAGGTAGTAAATTTCCTAAGGGAAGACTATTTAATCTGTCTGTACCTGAGCATGCCGCAATGCGTTCGTATATCAAGGAGTCTCTGGAGAAGGGGCATATCCGTCCATCCTCTTCCCCTCTTGGTGCGGGATTCTTTTTTGTGGCCAAGAAGGATGGATCTTTGAGACCTTGTATTGACTATCGGCTTCTGAATAAAATCACTGTTAAATTTCAGTATCCTTTGCCTCTGTTGTCGGACTTGTTTGCCCAGATTAAAGGTGCCAAGTGGTTCACCAAGATAGATCTTCGTGGTGCGTACAACCTTGTGCGCATTAAGCAAGGAGATGAATGGAAGACAGCATTTAATACGCCCGAAGGTCATTTTGAGTACTTGGTGATGCCTTTTGGGCTCTCTAATGCTCCCTCAGTGTTTCAGTCCTTTATGCATGATATTTTCCGGAAGTATCTGGATAAATTTATGATTGTTTATCTGGATGATATTCTGGTTTTCTCTGAAGATTGGGACTCACATGTGGAGCAGGTCAGGATGGTGTTTCAGGTTTTGCGTGAGAACGCTTTGTTTGTTAAGGGCTCAAAGTGTCTCTTTGGAGTACAGAAGGTTCCCTTTTTGGGGTTTATTTTTTCCCCTTCTGCTGTGGAGATGGACCCAGTCAAGGTCCGAGCTATTCATGATTGGACTCAACCCACGTCAGTTAAGAGTCTTCAGACGTTCTTGGGTTTTGCTAACTTCTACCGTCGTTTTATCGCTAATTTTTCTAGCGTTGTTAAACCTTTGACGGATATGACCAAGAAAGGTTCTGATGTTGCTAACTGGGCTCCTGCAGCCGTGGAGGCGTTCCAAGAGTTGAAGCGCCGGTTTACTTCGGCGCCTGTTTTGTGCCAGCCTGATGTCTCACTTCCCTTTCAGGTCGAAGTGGATGCTTCTGAGATTGGGGCAGGGGCCGTTTTGTCGCAGAGAGGCCCTGGTTGCTCGGTAATGAGACCATGTGCTTTCTTCTCTAGGAAGTTTTCGCCTGCTGAGCGGAATTATGATGTTGGCAATCGGGAGTTGCTGGCCATGAAGTGGGCATTTGAGGAGTGGCGTCATTGGCTCGAGGGTGCTAAGCATCGTGTGGTGGTCTTGACTGATCACAAAAATTTGATGTATCTCGAGTCTGCTAAACGCCTGAATCCTAGACAGGCCCGCTGGTCATTGTTTTTCTCCCGTTTTGACTTTGTGGTCTCGTATTTACCAGGTTCAAAGAATGTGAAGGCTGATGCTCTTTCAAGGAGCTTTGTGCCTGACTCTCCTGGAGTCGCAGAACCAGTTGGTATTCTTAAAGAGGGAGTTATCTTGTCGGCCATTTCTCCCGATTTGCAACGTGTGTTGCAGAGATTTCAGGCTGGTAGACCTGACTCTTGTCCACCTGACAGACTGTTTGTTCCTGATAAGTGGACCAGCAGAGTCATTTCCGAGGTTCATTCCTCGGTGTTGGCAGGGCATCCGGGAATTTTTGGCACCAGAGATCTGGTGGCTAGGTCCTTTTGGTGGCCTTCCTTGTCACGGGATGTGCGGTCATTTGTGCAGTCCTGTGGGACTTGTGCTCGAGCTAAGCCTTGCTGTTCTCGTGCCAGCGGGTTGCTCTTGCCCTTGCCTGTCCCGAAGAGGCCTTGGACACACATTTCAATGGATTTCATTTCAGATCTCCCGGTGTCTCAGGGCATGTCTGCCATCTGGGTGGTGTGTGATCGCTTTTCTAAAATGGTCCATTTGGTGCCTTTGCCTAAGCTGCCTTCCTCTTCCGATCTGGTTCCTGTGTTCTTTCAGAATGTGGTTCGTTTACATGGCATTCCTGAGAATATTGTGTCTGACAGAGGATCCCAGTTTGTTTCCAGGTTCTGGCGATCCTTTTGTGCTAGGATGGGCATTGATTTGTCGTTTTCGTCTGCCTTTCATCCTCAGACTAATGGACAAACGGAGCGAACTAATCAGACTCTGGAGGCTTATTTGAGGTGTTTTGTTTCGGCAGATCAGGATGATTGGGTGACCTTCTTGCCGTTGGCTGAGTTTGCCCTTAATAATCGGGCTAGTTCCGCTACTTTGGTTTCGCCATTTTTCTGCAACACTGGTTTCCACCCTCGTTTTTCCTCGGGACATGTGGAGCCTTCTGACTGTCCTGGGGTAGATTCTGTGGTGGATAGGTTGAACTTGAAGTTGTCACAGGAGAAGGCTCAGCGTTTTGCCAACCGCCGCCGCGGTGTGGGTCCCCGACTTCGTGTTGGGGATTTGGTATGGCTGTCTTCTCGATTTGTTCCGATGAAGGTCTCCTCTCCTAAATTTAAGCCTCGCTTCATCGGTCCTTACAAGATATTGGAAATCCTTAATCCTGTGTCCTTTCGCTTGGATCTTCCGGTGTCGTTTGCCATTCACAACGTGTTCCATAGGTCTTTGTTGCGGCGGTACGTTGTACCTGTGGTTCCTTCTGTTGAGCCTCCTGCTCCGGTGTTGGTTGAGGGCGAGTTGGAGTACGTGGTGGAGAAGATCTTGGATTCTCGTCTCTCCAGACGGAGGCTTCAGTATCTGGTCAAGTGGAAGGGCTATGGTCAGGAGGATAATTCCTGGGTGGTTGCCTCTGATGTGCATGCGGCCGATTTAGTTCGTGCCTTTCACGCTGCTCATCCTGATCGCCCTGGTGGTCTTGGTGAGGGTTCGGTGACCCCTCCTTAAGGGGGGGGTACTGTTGTGAATTAGACTTTTTGGCTCCCTCTTGTGGTTACTAGTGATATGACTCTGGGATTGTCTTTCCTCAGTTTGGCACCCACCTGGGTCGTTAGTCCAGGGGAGTTGCTATATAAGCTTCCTGGATCCTTAGTCCAGTGCCTGGCATCGTTGTAATCAGATCCTTTCTGTTTGCTCCTGTCTGCTGGTCCGGGTTCGTGCAAAATTAAGCTAAGTCCTGCTTCTTTGTTTTTTGGTTATTTGCTTGCTCTCATTTTTGTCCAGCTTGTACTAAATGTGATTCCTGACCTTGCTGGAAGCTCTAGGGGGCTGGTGTTCTCCCCCCGGGCCGTTAGACGGTTCGGGGGTTCTTGAATATCCAGCGTGGATATTTTGATAGGGTTTTTGCTGACCATATAAGTCATCTTACTATATTCTGCTATTAGTTAGTGGGCCTCTCTTTGCTAAATACCTAGCTCATTCTTACGTTTGTCTTTTCCTCTTACCTCACCGTTATTATTTGTTGGGGGCTTGTATCCAACTTTTGGGGTCTTTTCTCTGGAGGCAAGAAAGGTCTTTCTTTTCCCTTCTAGGGTTAGTTAGTTCTCCGTCTGGCACGAGACGTCTAGAACCAACGTAGGCACGTTCCGCGGCTGCTGCTATTTGTGGTGCTAGGATTAGATATATGGTCAGCTCAGTTACCACTGCCCTATGAGCTGATTTTTTGTGTTTGCAGACTTAGTAATTATTTCTGAGACCCTCTGCCATTGGGGTCATAACAGTATGCCAGGCCAACATTGAATGTTTATGCATTGCTGAAGTGGGATTATAAGAAAGGAAATTCTGAGTTTTTTTTTTTTTTTTTTTTCTCTTCCTCCCCTTTACCTCTGAGTGGCTTGTGCTTGCTGCAGACATGAATGTCCAGACCTTGATTACAAGTGTAGACCAGCTTGCTGCTCGTGTGCAGGGCATACAAGATTTTGTTACCATTAGTCCAATGTCTGAACCTAAAATACCTATTCCTGAACTGTTTTCTGGAGACCGATTTAAGTTTAGGAATTTCAGGAATAATTGTAAATTGTTTCTATCTCTGAGACCCCGTTCATCTGGAGATTCAGCTCAGCAAGTTAAAATTGTTATCTCTTTTTTACGGGGCGACCCTCAGGATTGGGCTTTCTCGCTAGCGCCACGAGATCCGGCATTGGCAAATATTGATGCGTTTTTTCTGGCGCTCGGATTGCTTTACGAGGAACCCAATCTTGAAGTTCAGGCAGAAAAAGCCTTGCTGGCTATTTCTCAGGGCCAGGATGAAGCTGAAGTGTATTGCCAAAAATTTCGGAAATGGTCCGTGCTTACTCAGTGGAATGAGTGTGCTCTGGCCGCAAATTTCAGAAATGGCCTTTCTGAAGCCATTAAGAATGTGATGGTGGGTTTCCCCATTCCTACAAGTCTGAATGATTCCATGGCGCTGGCTATTCAAATTGACCGGCGTTTGCGGGAGTGCAAAACCGCTAATCCTCTGGTGGTGTTGTCTAAACAAACACCTGATTTAATGCAATGTGATAGAATTCAGACTAGAAATGAGCGGAAAAATCATAGACGTCAGAATGGGTTGTGTTTTTACTGTGGTGATTCTACACATGTTATATCAGCATGCTCTAAACGCCTTACAAGGGTTGTTAGTCCTGTCGCCATTGGTAATTTGCAACCTAAATTTATTTTGTCTGTGACTTTAATTTGCTCATTGTCTTCTTACCCTGTTATGGCGTTTGTGGATTCAGGTGCTGCCCTGAGTCTTATGGATCTGTCATTTGCCAAGCGCTGTGGTTTTGTTCTTGAACCGTTGGTAAATCCTATTCCTCTTAGAGGTATTGATGCTACGCCATTGGCGGAAAATAAACCGCAGTTTTGGACGCAGATAACCATGTGCATGACTCCTGAACATCGGGAGGTGATTCGTTTTCTTGTTCTGCATAAAATGCATGATTTGGTCGTTTTGGGTCTGCCATGGTTACAGACCCACAATCCAGTCTTGGATTGGAAGGCAATGTCTGTGTCAAGTTGGGGCTGTCAGGGAATTCATGCTGATTCCCCGCCGGTGTCTATTGCTTCCTCTACTCCTTCGGAAGTTCCTGAGTATTTGTCTGATTATCAGGATGTATTCAGCGAGTCCAGGTCCAGTGCTCTGCCTCCTCATAGGGACTGTGACTGCGCCATAAATTTGATTCCAGGTAGTAAATTTCCTAAGGGAAGACTATTTAATCTGTCTGTACCTGAGCATGCCGCAATGCGTTCGTATATCAAGGAGTCTCTGGAGAAGGGGCATATCCGTCCATCCTCTTCCCCTCTTGGTGCGGGATTCTTTTTTGTGGCCAAGAAGGATGGATCTTTGAGACCTTGTATTGACTATCGGCTTCTGAATAAAATCACTGTTAAATTTCAGTATCCTTTGCCTCTGTTGTCGGACTTGTTTGCCCAGATTAAAGGTGCCAAGTGGTTCACCAAGATAGATCTTCGTGGTGCGTACAACCTTGTGCGCATTAAGCAAGGAGATGAATGGAAGACAGCATTTAATACGCCCGAAGGTCATTTTGAGTACTTGGTGATGCCTTTTGGGCTCTCTAATGCTCCCTCAGTGTTTCAGTCCTTTATGCATGATATTTTCCGGAAGTATCTGGATAAATTTATGATTGTTTATCTGGATGATATTCTGGTTTTCTCTGAAGATTGGGACTCACATGTGGAGCAGGTCAGGATGGTGTTTCAGGTTTTGCGTGAGAACGCTTTGTTTGTTAAGGGCTCAAAGTGTCTCTTTGGAGTACAGAAGGTTCCCTTTTTGGGGTTTATTTTTTCCCCTTCTGCTGTGGAGATGGACCCAGTCAAGGTCCGAGCTATTCATGATTGGACTCAACCCACGTCAGTTAAGAGTCTTCAGAAGTTCTTGGGTTTTGCTAACTTCTACCGTCGTTTTATCGCTAATTTTTCTAGCGTTGTTAAACCTTTGACGGATATGACCAAGAAAGGTTCTGATGTTGCTAACTGGGCTCCTGCAGCCGTGGAGGCGTTCCAAGAGTTGAAGCGCCGGTTTACTTCGGCGCCTGTTTTGTGCCAGCCTGATGTCTCACTTCCCTTTCAGGTCGAAGTGGATGCTTCTGAGATTGTGGCAGGGGCCGTTTTGTCGCAGAGAGGCCCTGGTTGCTCGGTAATGAGACCATGTGCTTTCTTCTCTAGGAAGTTTTCGCCTGCTGAGCGGAATTATGATGTTGGCAATCGGGAGTTGCTGGCCATGAAGTGGGCATTTGAGGAGTGGCGTCATTGGCTCGAGGGTGCTAAGCATCGTGTGGTGGTCTTGACTGATCACAAAAATTTGATGTATCTCGAGTCTGCTAAACGCCTGAATCCTAGACAGGCCCGCTGGTCATTGTTTTTCTCCCGTTTTGACTTTGTGGTCTCGTATTTACCAGGTTCAAAGAATGTGAAGGTTGATGCTCTTTCAAGGAGCTTTGTGCCTGACTCTCCTGGAGTCGCAGAACCAGTTGGTATTCTTAAAGAGGGAGTTATCTTGTCGGCCATTTCTCCCGATTTGCGATGTGTGTTGCAGAGATTTCAGGCTGGTAGACCTGACTCTTGTCCACCTGACAGACTGTTTGTTCCTGATAAGTGGACCAGCAGAGTCATTTCCGAGGTTCATTCCTCGGTGTTGGCAGGGCATCCGGGAATTTTTGGCACCAGAGATCTGGTGGCTAGGTCCTTTTGGTGGCCTTCCTTGTCACGGGATGTGCGGTCATTTGTGCAGTCCTGTGGGACTTGTGCTCGAGCTAAGCCTTGCTGTTTTCGTGCCAGCGGGTTGCTCTTGCCCTTGCCTGTCCCGAAGAGGCCTTGGACACACATTTCCATGGATTTCATTTCAGATCTCCCGGTGTCTCAGGGCATGTCTGCCATCTGGGTGGTGTGTGATCGCTTTTCTAAAATGGTCCATTTGGTGCCTTTGCCTAAGCTGCCTTCCTCTTCCGATCTGGTTCCTGTGTTCTTTCAGAATGTGGTTCGTTTACATGGCATTCCTGAGAATATTGTGTCTGACAGAGGATCCCAGTTTGTTTCCAGGTTCTGGCGATCCTTTTGTGCTAGGATGGGCATTGATTTGTCGTTTTCGTCTGCCTTTCATCCTCAGACTAATGGACAAACGGAGCGAACTAATCAGACTCTGGAGGCTTATTTGAGGTGTTTTGTTTCGGCAGATCAGGATGATTGGGTGACCTTCTTGCCGTTGGCTGAGTTTGCCCTTAATAATCGGGCTAGTTCCGCTACTTTGGTTTCGCCATTTTTCTGCAACTCTGGTTTCCACCCTCGTTTTTCCTCGGGACATGTGGAGCCTTCTGACTGTCCTGGGGTAGATTCTGTGGTGGATAGGTTGCAGCAGATCTGGAATCATGTGGTGGACAACTTGAAGTTGTCACAGGAGAAGGCTCAGCGTTTTGCCAACCGCCGCCGCGGTGTGGGTCCCCGACTTCGTGTTGGGGATTTGGTATGGCTGTCTTCTTGATTTGTTCCGATGAAGGTCTCCTCTCCTAAATTTAAGCCTCGCTTCATCGGTCCTTACAAGATATTGGAAATCCTTAATCCTGTGTCCTTTCGCTTGGATCTTCCGGTGTCGTTTGCCATTCACAACGTGTTCCATAGGTCTTTGTTGCGGCGGTACGTTGTACCTGTGGTTCCTTCTGTTGAGCCTCCTGCTCCGGTGTTGGTTGAGGGCGAGTTGGAGTACGTGGTGGAGAAGATCTTGGATTCTCGTCTCTCCAGACGGAGGCTTCAGTATCTGGTCAAGTGGAAGGGCTATGGTCAGGAGGATAATTCCTGGGTGGTTGCCTCTGATGTGCATGCGGCCGATTTAGTTCGTGCCTTTCACGCTGCTCATCCTGATCGCCCTGGTGGTCTTGGTGAGGGTTCGGTGACCCCTCCTTAAGGGGGGGTACTGTTGTGAATTAGACTTTTTGGCTCCCTCTTGTGGTTACTAGTGATATGACTCTGGGATTGTCTTTCCTCAGTTTGGCACCCACCTGGGTCGTTAGTCCAGGGGAGTTGCTATATAAGCTTCCTGGATCCTTAGTCCAGTGCCTGGCATCGTTGTAATCAGATCCTTTCTGTTTGCTCCTGTCTGCTGGTCCGGGTTCGTGCAAAATTAAGCTAAGTGCTGCTTCTTTGTTTTTTGGTTATTTGCTTGCTCTCATTTTTGTCCAGCTTGTACTAAATGTGATTCCTGACCTTGCTGGAAGCTCTAGGGGGCTGGTGTTCTCCCCCCGGGCCGTTAGACGGTTCGGGGGTTCTTGAATATCCAGCGTGGATATTTTGATAGGGTTTTTGCTGACCATATAAGTCATCTTACTATATTCTGCTATTAGCTAGTGGGCCTCTCTTTGCTAAATACCTAGCTCATTCTTACGTTTGTCTTTTCCTCTTACCTCACCGTTATTATTTGTTGGGGGCTTGTATCCAACTTTTGGGGTCTTTTCTCTGGAGGCAAGAAAGGTCTTTCTTTTCCCTTCTAGGGTTAGTTAGTTCTCCGGCTGGCGCGAGACGTCTAGAACCAACGTAGGCACGTTCCCCGGCTGCTGCTATTTGTGGTGCTAGGATTAGATACATGGTCAGCTCAGTTACCACTGCCCTATGAGCTGGTTTTTTGTGTTTGCAGACTTAGTAATTATTTCTGAGACCCTCTGCCATTGGGGTCATAACACATGACTCTGTGGACCAAAATATGGAAAAATTATAGCTCTCAAAATGGGGAGACGCAAAAACTATTTTTTGCAATAAAAAGTGTCTTTTAGTGTGTGACGGCTGCCAATCATAAAAATCTGCTGAAAAAAGCACTATAAATAGTAAATTAAACCCCCGTTCATCACCTCCTTAGTTACGGAAAAATAATTAAATTAAAAAAATGTATTTATTTCCATTTTACCATTAGGGTTAGGGCTGGGGTTAGGGCTAGGGTTAGGACTAGGGTTAGGGTTAGGGCTAGGGTTAGAAGTAGGGTTAGGGTTAGGGGTAGGGTTAAGGCTAGGGTTAGGGCTAATGTTAGGGCTAGGGCTAGGGTTAGGGTTAGGGTTAGGGCTAGGGTTAGGGTTAGGGCTAGGGTTGGGGCTAGGGTTAGGGTTTCAGTTAGAATTTGGGGTTTCCACTGTTTAGGCATATCAGGGGCTCTCCAAACGCGACATGGCATCCGATCTCAATTCCAGCCAATTCAGCGTTGAAAAAGTAAAACAGTGCTCCTTCCCTTCCGAGCTCTCCCATGCGCCCAAACAGGGGTTTACTCCAACATATGGAGTATCAGCGTACTCAGGACAAATTGGACAACTACTTTTGGGGTCCAATTTCTCCTGTTACCCTTGGGAAAAAACAAAACTGGGGGCTAAAAAATCATTTTTGTGGAAAAAAAATTATTTTTTATTTTCACAGCTCTGCGTTATAAATTGTAGTGAAACAGTTGGGGTTTCAAAGTTCTCACAACACATCTAGATAAGTTCCTTGGGGGGTCTAGTTTCTAATATGAGGTCATTTGTGGGGGGTTTCTACTGTTTAGATACATTAGGGGCTCTGCAAATGCAATGTGATGCCTGCAGACCAATCCATCTAAGTCTGCATTCCAAATGGCGCTCCTTCCCTTCCAAGCTCTGCCATGCGCCCAAACAATGGTTCCCCCCACATATGGGGTATCAGCGCACTCAGAACAAATTGGACAACAACTTTTGGGGTCCAATTTCTCCTCTTACCCTTGGGAAAATACAAACCTGGGGGCTAAAAAAGAATTTTTGTGGGAAAAAAATTATTTTTATTTTCACTGCTATGCGTTATAAACTGTAGTGAAACACTTGGTGGTTCAAACCTCTCACAACACATCTAGATAAGTTCCTTAGGGGGTCTACTTTTCAAAATGGTGTCAATTTTGGGGGGTTTCAATGATTAGGCACATCAGTGGCTCTGCAAACGCAACATGGCGTCCCATCTCAATTCGAGTCAATTTTGCATTGAAAAGTCAAACGGCGCTCTTTCCCTTCCGAGCTCTGCCATGCACCCAAACAGTGGTTTACCCCCACATATGGGGTATCGGCGTACTCAGGACAAATTGCACAACAACTTTTGGTGTCCAATTTCTTCTGTTACCCTTAGGATTCTAAAAAATTGGGGGCGAAAAGATAATTTTTGTGAAAAAATATGAGTTTTTATTTTTACGGCTCTGCATTATAAACTTCTGTGAAGCACTTGGTGGGTCAAAGTGCTCAGCATACATCTAGATAAGGTCCTTCGGGGGTCTACTTTCCAAAATGGTGTCACTTGTGGGGGGTTTCAATGTTTAGGCACATCAGGGGCTCTCCAAACACAATATGGCGTCCCATCTCAATTCCAGTCAATTTTGCATTGAAAGTCAAATAGCGCTCCTTCCCTTCCGAGCTCTGCCATGCACCCAAACAGTGGTTTACCCCCACATATGGGGTATCAGCGTACTCAGGACAAATTGCACAACTTTTTGGGTCCAATTTCTTCTCTTACACTTGAAAAAATAAAAAATTGGGGGCGAAAAAATCATTTTTGTGAAAAAATATGATTTTTATTTTTACTGCTCTGCATTATAAACTTCTGTGAAGCACTTGGTGGGTCAAACTGCTCACCACAAATCTAAATAAGTTCCTTAGGGGGTCTACTTTCCAAAATGGTGTCACTTGTGGGGATTTCAATGTTTAGGCACATCAATGGCTCTCCAAACGCAACATGGCGTCCCATCTCAATTCCTGTCAATTTTGCATTGAAAAGTCAAACGGTGCTCCTTCCCTTCCGAGCTCTGCCATGTGCCCAAACAGTGGTTTACCCCCACATATGGAATATCAGCGTACTCACGACAAGTTGCACAACAACTTTTGGGGTCCAATGTCTTCTTTTACCCTTGGGAAAATAAAAAATTGGGGTCGAAAAGATCATTTTTGTGAAAAAATATAATTTTTTATTTTTACGGCTCTGCATTATAAACTTCTGTGAAGCACTTGGTGGGTCAAACTGCTCACCACACATCTAGATAAGTTCCTTAGGGAGTCTACTTTCCAAAACGGTGTCACTTATGGGGAGTTTCATTGTTTAGGCACATCAGTGGCTCTCCAAATGCAACATGGCGTCCCATCTCAGTTCCTGTCAATTTTGCATTGAAAAGTCAAATGGTGCTCCTTCCCTTCTGAGCTCTGCCATGCGCCCAAACAGTGGTTTACCACCACATATGGGGTATCAGCGTACTCAGGACAAATTGCACAACAACATTTGGGGTTCAATTTCTTCTCTTACCCTTGGGAAAACTAAAAATTGGGGGTGAGAAGATCATTTTTGTGAAAAAATATGATTTTTTATTTTTATGGCTCTGCATTATAAACTTCTGTGAAGCACTTGGTGGGTCAAAGTGCTCACCACACATCTAGATAAGTTCCTTAGGGAGTCTACTTTCCAAAATGGTGTCACTTGTGGGGATTTCAATGTTTAGGCACATCAGTGGCTCTCCAAACGCAACATGGGGTCCCATCTCAGTTCCTGTCAATTTTGCATTGAAAAGTCAAATGGCGCTCGTTCCCTTCTGAGCTCTGCCATGCGCCCAAACAGTGGTTTACCCCCACATATGGGATATCAACATACTTAGGACAAATTGCACAACAACTTTTGGGGTCCAATTTCTTCTCTTACCCTTGGGAAAATAAAAAATTGGGGGCGAAAAAATCATTTTTGTGAAAAAATATGATTTTTTATTTTTACTGCTTTGCATTATAAACTTCTGGGAAGCACTTGGTGGGTCAAAGTGCTCACCACACATCTAGATAAGGTCCTTCTGGGGTCTACTTTCCAAAATGGTGTCACTTGGGGGGTTTCAATGTTTAGGCACAACAGGGGCTCTCCAAACGCAACATGGCGTCCCATCTCAATTTCAGTCAATTTTCATTGAAAAGTCAAACGGTGCTCCTTCCCTTCCGAGCTCTGCCATGCGCCCATACAGTGGTTTACCCCCACATATGGAATATCAGCGTACTCAGGACAAATTGCACAACAACTTTTGGGGTCCAATGTCTTCTTTTACCCTTGGGAAAATAAAAAATTGGGGGCGAAAAGATCATTTTTGTGAAAAAATTTGATTTTTTATTTTTACGGCTCTGCATTATAAACTTCTGTGAAGCACTTGGTGGGTCAAAGTGCTCACCACACATCTAGATAAGTTCCTTAGGGAGTCTACTTTACAAAATGGTGTCACTTATGGGGAGTTTCATTGTTTAGGCACATCAGTGGCTCTCCAAACACAACATGGCGTCCCATCTCAGTTCCTGTCAATTTTGCATTGAAAAGTCAAATGGCGCTCCTTCCCTTCTGAGCTCTGCCATGCGCCCAAACAGTGGTTTACCCCCACATATGGGATATCAACGTACTTAGGACAAATTACACAACAACTTTTGGGGTCCAATTTCTTCTCTTACCCTTGGGAAAATAAAAAATTAGGGGCGAAAAAATCATTTTTGTGAAAAAATATGATTTTTTATTTTTACTGCTTTGCATTATAAACTTCTGGGAAGCACTTGGTGGGTCAAACTGCTCACCACACATCTAGATAAGGTCCTTCGGGGGTCTACTTTCAAAAATGGTGTCACTTGTGTGGGGTTTCAATGTTTAGGCACATCAGGGGCTTTCCAAACGCAACATGGTGTCCCATCTCAATTCCTGTCAATTTTGCATTGAAAAGTCAAACGGCGCTCCTTCCCTTCCGAGCTCTGCCATGCGCCCAAACAGTGGTTTACCCCCACATATGGGGTATCAGCATACTCAGGACAAATTGCACAGCAACATTTGGGGTCCAATTTCCTCTCTTACCCTTGGGAAAATAAAAAATTTGGGGTGAAAATTCATTTTTGTGAAAAAATATGATTTTTTATTTTTACCGCTCTGCATTATAAACTTCTGTGAAGCACTTGGTGGGTCAAAGTGCTCACCACACATCTAGATAAGTTCCTTAGGGGGTCTACTTTCCAAAATGGTGTCACTTGTAGGGGGTGTCAATGTTTAGGCACAACAGGGGCTCTCCAAACGCAACATGGCGTCCCATCTCAATTCCAGTCAATTTTGCATTGAAAAGTCAAATAGTGCTCCTTCCCTTCCGAGCTCTGTCATGCGCCCAAACAGTGGTTTACCCCCACATATGGGGTATCGGTGTACTCAGGACAAATCGTACAACAACTTTTGGGGTCCATCTGTCACCCTTGGTAAAATAAAACAAATTGGAGCTGAATTAAATTTTGTGTGAAAAAAGTTAAATGTTCATTTTTATTTAAACATTCCAAAAATTCTTGTGAAACACCTAAAAGCTTAATAAACTTCTTGAATGTGGTTTTGAGCACCTTGAGTGGTGCAGTTTTTAGAATGGTGTCACACTTGGTTATTTTCTATCATATAGACCCCTCAAAATGACTTCAAATGAGATGTGATCCCTAAAAAAAAATGGTGTTGTAAAAATGAGAAATTGATTGTCAACTTTTAACCCTTATAACAAGATAACAAAAAAAATTTTGGTACCAAAATTGTGCTGATGTAAAGTAGACATGTGGGAAATGTTACTTATTAAGTATTTTGTGTGATGTATCTCTGTGATTTAAGGGCATAAAAATTCAAAGTTGGAAAATTGTGAAATTTTCAAAATTTTCGCCAAATTTCCATTTTTTTCACAAATAACTGCAAGTCTTATTGAAGAAATTTTACCACTATCATGAAGTACAATATGTCATAAGAAAACAATGTCAGAATCATCAGGATTAGGGTTGAGCGAAACGGGTCGGCAATTTTCAGAAGTCGCTGACTTTTGGCAAAGTCGGGTTTCATGAAACCCGACCCGACCCCTGTGTGGGGTCGGCCATGAAGTCGGCGATCTTCTGAATCTGGAATCGGAATTCCGATACCGATTCCCGATATGTTTAAGATATCGGGAATTGGTATCGGAATTCAGATTTAAGTGTAAAATAAAGAATTAAAATAAAAAATATCGCCATACTTACCCTCTGATGGGCCCTGGTACTAACCGGGAACCTTCCTTCCTTAGAATCAGCCTTCCAGGGCCTTGCGGTGACGTCGCGGTGACGTCGCGGCTTGTGATTGGTCGCGCGGCCCCCATGTGACCGCTCGCGCGACCAATCACAAGCCGCGACGTCACCGTGACGTCACCGAAGGCCCTGGAAGGGCTGATTCTTAGGAAGGAAGGCTATCGGAAAGAAGCAGGGCGTGTCCGAGGGTGAGTATATACCTAATAGGAATATACTCACCCTCGGCTTCGTTCCGGCAGCCTTCCTTCCTAAGAATCAGACCTTCCAGGGCCTTCGTGACGTCACGGAGACGTCACGGCTTGTGATTGGTCGCGCGAGCGGTCACATGGGGGCCGCGCGACCAATCACAAGCCGCGACGTCACCGCGACGTCACCGCAGGTCTTGGAAGGCTGATTCTAAGGAAGAAAGGTTCCCGGTTAGTACCAGGGCCTGTCAGAGTGTAAGTATAGCGATATTTTTTATTTTAATTCTTTATTTTACACTTAAATATGGATCCCAGGGCCTGAAGGACAGTTTCCGCTCCTTCAGACCCTGGGAACCATTGGAAACCCAATGCACTGCATTGGGTTTCGAGTTTCGGCCGACCCCGACCCCGACTTTTTTATAGGATCGGCCGATTTCACTCGACCCGACTTTTGAAAAAGTCGGGTTTCGTGAAACCCGACCCGATCCTATAAAAGTAAAGGTCGCTCAACCCTAATCAGGATCCGTTGAAGCGTTCCAGAGTTATAACCTCATAAAGGGACAGTGGTCAGAATTGTAAAAAATGGCCCGGTCATTAACGTGCAAACCACCCTTGGGGCTTAAGGGGTTAACTAAATGTTTGACTAAATACAGCAAGATAATTTTCAAGTTGATAATTTTGCACAGCCCCTAAAGAATGGTATAAATTTACAAATGGCCTTTGGCACAATAAAGGTTCCCTAACTTTGATTTAGGTGTAAAGAAAAATGTTTCCATATACTGACAGCCAGCAGGGTTCTGGAATATGGAAGGATTGTAAAGTTCCAATTTTTATATCCAGCTGTCAACATTCAGGTGCAGTTCAATACTGTATGCAGGTAAAATAACCTAATTCAAAACAATACACATTCAATATTTGACTTTTAACACCGATAATGCGCCATTTTGTGTGTTTAATGCAGGAAATTCCACAATCTGCTTTGAAAACTGCTCTGTGTGTAAATGTACTTTGGGGAAGTAGCAAACTGATTGCCATCGTGTTGACCTTCCTCTTTTAAAACTCTTTTCTTAAAAGTGAAAGCAATGTTGATGACAAACTGAAAAGGTCTGTATTGTCAGTTACTACTTCCTTTAAAAAGTAATTGATTTAAAAAAAATGGTTGTAGACATTGCTCAAGAAAAAAAAGTACAGCATGCTTTGCAAATGCTACCTTTTATCAACACCTGTCCTATAAACAGACTACCACTAACACATTGCCGACTGAAAGACAATTTACCAATGCAAAAATATTTTACTCATTATGATCACATCATGGTCAAATATCGATTTCTTCTGTAACTTTGGGAAACAATGAATCTAGCATACGTGGCTGATATAATGCTTTGGTATGACCCAATATGAAGAAGGGCAGCTTGAGAAATATAAATTTCCTCAGGTCCCCTCCTGCTAATAACAACTTTGCATCCAACTTCAGTCTAAATCCCACCAACAAGCAATATATTACACCACGTGCACACGTTCAGTATTTGGTCAGGATTTTACATCGGTATTTGTAAGCCAAAACTAGGAGTGGGTGAGAAATACAGAAGTGGTGACGTGTCTCACTCTATTATACTCTTCCTCTGACTGATCCTCTCCAGGTTTTGGCTTACACATAGTGAATGTGACTTAAAATACTGACCAAATACTGAACATGTGTCACGGGTGTGTCCTATGCAACAGACTATTTTTTGTCGATTTTTTCAGTGTTTATCGTCATGCTATACGTTGTCAGCCAAAGGTTAATAAAAAACAAAGAATTTTGAGATTCATATCACCCTTACTGTGTTGGCTAGCTTTATTTTGGGGGTATATTGTGATAGGATAGGTATTTATGCCCATTTTACCTTTATGGACACCTTTTGTGTATAACATAATAAAAATCGCTTACAGAAAAAAAAATCAATAAAAGCATAGAGCTGTACATTTACAGGAAAAACACTGTATTGAATATACCAAGCCTAGCTAATGTATATTATATAAGTAATTCCCCAACAAGGCTATTAGAGCACTAGCATAAAATCACAAAATATTTATTTTATTATACTTATCATTATAAGTTATGAATTTACACGTTATTTACAGGTTTAAATACTCTTTTTCAATAAATGTGAGGTTACTATACTTGGATCATCTAAATTCTATACATATAGAACTTGTCCCTGCTGCAGTCCTGTTAAAATCCTTGTTTGATCTGCTGCAAATCTACCAGTTCTCTGAATGCTGAGCTGTGTATAACCCCACCCAGACTATTGATTGGCAGCTTTCTGTGTAAAATCTGCGCAGGCAGAAAGTGGCCAATCCGTAGTGTTGTCAGGGTTATATAGACCTCATAAATAGGGAGGACTCAATAGTAGCGGTTTACAAGTGGGAATTCTCTCCTGATTTTATTAAAGCTGCAGCAAGAAGTCCAGTAATCTCTGGAATCAGGGTATTTGTTTCTATATTATGCTGTTCCATATTAGGCCAGTTTCACACGTCAGTGGCTCCGGTACGTGTAGTGACAGTTTTCTCACGTACCGGAGACACTGACACACTTAGACCCATTCAAATAAATGGGTCTATGCACATGTCTGCGTGTTTTCACGGACTGTGTGTCCGCGTGCAAAACACAGAGACATGTCCGTTTTTCTCCAGCAGCACGGTCCGCAAAGCGTCCCGCACATGTGCACACGGAGAACAGTGTGCACTCTCCTCCTTGTGCACGTACTGCTGCAGGAGAAACAGCGCTACAGTTAAGCGCTGTCCCCTGCGTGTGGTGCTGAAGCTGGCATTCATCCCTTCTGTCCTGCTCGGCTGAAAGCAGCGCTTGCAGGAGAGAAGAGATGAAAGATCAAGTTTTTGATGGTTAAAAATAAAGTTTGGGGTCACCTCCTGCGTCCCACCCCTCCCCACCCCCCGCGCGCCTGCCCGCTTGCAGAGAATGCCCGCAATGCCTCCTCTCAGCATCGGCAGCTTGTCCTGTGTGAGCGGTCACGTGGTACCGCTCATTACAGTGAAGAATATGCGGCTCCACCTCCACCGTTTTCTCCGGTACCGGAATTATCTGGATGTGTGAGACTGGCCTTATGCTGTTCTTAGATTAGGTAGCAAAACCCTGGTGACAGTTTCGCTTTAAAGGGGTATTCCTATATCCAAGATCCTATCCCAATATGTAGTAGGTGAAATAATAATATTCGCAAATACCTTAGAAATATAGTATACTTCTCATTCGCTATGTTGCTTACCTCATGTGCAGGGCATTGCAGTGGCTTAGGTATCCATGGTTAGGACCACTCATATAGTGACAGGTAGCTGTTAGTGTAACCAAAATGAGAGAAAAGACTGGACCAGAAAGGGCCTGCACAACCGCATGAAAGTAAAAAATCACAAACCTTTATTATCACCATAAAAGACATGTAAAAGCAATTAAAAACGTGCAATGTAAACACACCACACCCCCATATCTAAAGAATACATATGCCAAGTCTCCTTGTAAATATACCACAACGAAAGACATAGAGTATAAATGTTATACATAGTAAGGCAACAACATCTCCTACCCTCATATGAGTATGACCACTTCACATTAGGAAAGTTATCGAATAGTTAAGGACCACAAAAAGATTGGTCTCATATGGCAAGCCTGCATACGACTTGGTGAATAATCCTGGAGTTGCAAAGTGCAGTCATACGTAGTAAAGTAGTCAAAAAAGCAGCATAGGATGCAAAATAAGCACAGGACCTATAATAGGTAGGTTCAAGGAGAGAAGGCAGGGGAGAGGCTTCTAGGTCAGAGTGATAAAGTTGACATCAGTGTCATAATTAGCCAGAAGGAAGCCAAAATGCGGGGTGGGAGAAGAGCCCGATGTGTATCGCTGCCGCAGCAGCTTCGTCAGCAATCTCCGAGCAGTCATAAATACTCAGAGACCACCCGAGCAACGAGTATACTCGCTCATCACTAGTGATCAATAGTGATGAGCGAATATACTCGTTACTCGGGTTTTACCGAGCATGCTCGGGTGATCTCCGAATATTTGTTAGTGTTTGGAGATATACCGTATATACTCGAGTATAAGCCGACCCGAGTATAAGCCGACCCCCCTAATTTTGCCACAAAAAACTGGGAAAACTTATTGACTCGAGTATAAGCCTAGGGTGGAAAATGCAGCAGCTACCGGTGAATTTCAAAAATAAAAATAGCCCCATAGCTGTGCCATATAGTGCTCTGCACCGTTCATAATTGCCCCATAGCTGTGCCATATAGTGCTCTGCACCATTCATAATTGCCCCATAGCTGTGCCATATAGTGCTCTGCACCGTTCATAATTGCCCCATAGCTGTGCCATAGAAAGCTGTGCCATTGCTGCTGCTGCAATAAAAATAATAAAACACATACTCACCTCTCTTGCTTGCAGCTCCTCAGCGTCCCGTCCCGGCGTCTCTCCGCACTGACTGATCAGGCAGAGGGCGGCGCGCACACTATATGCGTCATCGCGCCCTCTGACCTGCACAGTCAGTGCGGAGAGACGCCGGGAAGATGGATCGGCACCCGGCGTGTGGAACGCGGACAGGTGAATATGACATACTTACCTGCTCCCGGCGTCCCGCTCCTTCCCCCGGACAGCTGGTCTTCGGTGCCGCAGCTGTTCCTCTGTCAGCGGTCACCGTTACCGCTGATTAGAGAAATGAATAGGCGACTCCGCCCCTATGGGAGTGGAGTCCATATTCATTTTTCTAATGAGCGGTCCCACGTGACCGCTGACAGAGGAAGAGCTGCGGCACCCGGAGACCATGGGACGGGCAGGGGGAGCGCCAGGAGCGCCGGAAGCAGGTAAGTATGCCTCAGCGCCCTCTCCCCCTCACCCGCCGACCGTGACTCGAGTATAAGCCGAGAGGGGCACTTTCAGCCCAAAAATTTGGGCTGAAAATCTCGGCTTATACTTGAGTATATACAGTAGTTTTCATCGCCTCAGCTGAATGATTTACAGCTACTAGCCAGGCTGAGTACATGTGGGGGTTGCCTGGTTGCCAGGGAATCCCCACATGTAATCAAGCTGGCTAATAGCTGTAAATCATTCAGCTGAGGCGATGAAAACTATATCTCTGAACACTAACAAATACTTGGAGACCACCCGAGCAACGAGTATACTCGCTCATCACTAGTGATCAATAGTGATGAGCGAGTATACTTGTTACTCGGGTTTTACCAAGCATGCTCGAGTGATCTCCGAGTATTTGTTAGTGTTCGGAGATATAGTTTTCATCGCCTCAGCTGAATGATTTACAGCTACTAGCCAGGCTGAGTACATGTGGGGGTTGCTTGGTTGCTAGGGAATCTGTTGTGAATTCTGTCTGGGCTCCCTCTGGTGGCCTTTAGCGATACTGCGGGTCTGTAGCAGGGCTCAGCTGCCTCATTTCCTGCTATGCTGGTCCCTATTTAACTCCACCTGGACTGTCATGATCTCTGCAAGCAGAGATCATAGCAAGACTATAGAGGGACAAGCTCTCGGAAGATGGAACTATACTGACCATGAACTAAGCCTGCCGCGCAACTAGAAATAGCCAGGTAGCATTTCCTATTTATTGCTAGATGCCCAGCTCTGGCCTAAGACCTAAATAGCTAGCAGAGGGAAATATAAGACCTGGCTCACCTCTAGAGAAATATTCCAAAGAAGACAGTAGCCCCCCACATATAATGACGGTGAGTTCAGATGAAACAACAAACGCAGCAGGAAAATAGTCTTAGCAAATTTGAGGTCCGCTTACTAGATAGCAGAAGACAGATAGTATACTTTCATGGTCAGCAGAAAAACACTAACAAAACACCATCCAGAGATTACCTTAAACTCTGGCATTAACTCATAACACCAGAGTAGCAATCCCTGATCAACGAGAGCTTTCCAGACACAGTAACAAAACTTCAGCTGTGAACTGGAACAAATAGGCAAACGAAACATGGACTAAAGTCCAACTTATCTAGTAGTTGTCAGAAGCAGGAACAAGCACTGAGAGGCATCAGATAACATTGTTGACCGGCAAGAAACCACCAGAGAAATGAGCTTAAATAGCGACACCCACTACTGATGGAACCAGGTGAAACAGGAAAGAGGATGACAAGTCCAATTCCACAAGCGGCCACCGGGGGAGCCCAGAATCCAAATTCACAACAGTACCCCCCCCTCAAGGAGGGGGCACCGAACCCTCACCAGATCCACCAGGGCGACCAGGATGAGCCCTATGGAAGGCACGAACAAGATCAGAAGCATGAACATCAGATGCATTGACCCAAGAATTATCCTCCTGGCCGTAACCCTTCCAGTTGACCAGATACTGGAGTCTCCGTCTGGAAACACGAGAGTCCAAAATTTTCTCCACAACGTACTCCAACTCACCCTCAACCAACACCGGAGCAGGAGGCTCAACTGAAGGTACAACAGGCACCTCATACCTGCGCAATAACGACCGATGAAAAACGTTATGAATGGAAAAGGACGCAGGGAGGTCCAAACGGAAAGAAACAGGATTAAGAATCTCCAATATTCTATAAGGGCCGATGAACCGGGGTTTAAACTTAGGAGAAGAGACCCTCATAGGGACAAAACGAGAAGACAACCAGACCAAATCTCCAACACAAAGCCGAGAACCAACACGACGATGACGGTTGGCAAAACGCTGAGTCTTCTCCTGGGACAACTTCAAATTGTCCATAACCTGCCCCCAGATGTGATGCAATCTCTCCACCACCGCATCCACTCCAGGACAATCCGAGGACTCCACCTGACCGGAGGAAAATCGAGGGTGAAACCCCGAATTACAGAAAAACGGGGACACCAAGGTGGAAGAGCTGGCCCGATTATTGAGGGCGAACTCTGCCAATGGCAAAAAAGCAACCCAATCATCCTGGTCAGCAGAGACAAAACACCTCAGATATGTCTCCAGGGTCTGATTAGTCCGCTCGGTCTGGCCATTAGTCTGAGGGTGAAAAGCAGATGAAAAAGACAAATCTATGCCCATCCTAGCACAGAATGCCCGCCAAAATCTAGACACAAATTGGGTACCTCTGTCAGAAACAATATTCTCAGGAATACCGTGCAATCGGACAACATTCTGAAAAAACAGAGGAACCAACTCAGAAGAAGAAGGCAACTTGGGCAGAGGAACCAAATGGACCATTTTAGAGAAACGGTCACAGACCACCCAGATGACAGACATCTTCTGGGAAACAGGCAGATCTGAAATAAAATCCATCGAGATGTGTGTCCAAGGCCTCTTAGGAATAGGCAAGGGCAACAGCAGTCCGCTAGCCCGAGAACTACAAGACTTGGCCCGAGCACAAATGTCACATGACTGCACAAAGACTCGCACATCTCGTGACAGGGAAGGCCACCAGAAGGATCTTGCCACCAAATCCCTGGTACCAAAAATTCCGGGATGACCTGCCAACGCAGAAGAATGTACCTCAGAGATGACTCTACTGGTCCAATCATCCGGAACAAACAGTCTATCAGGCGGACAACGATCCGGTCTATCCGCCTGAAACTCTTGCAAGGACCGCCGAAGATCAGGAGAAACGGCCGACAAAATTACTCCCTCCCTAAGGATACCTGTGGGTTCAGTATTACCAGGAGAGTCCGGGTCAAAACTCCTAGAAAGGGCATCTGCCTTAACATTCTTAGAACCCGGTAGGTATGACACCACAAAATTAAAGCGAGAAAAAAATAAAGACCAGCGCGCCTGTCTAGGATTCAGGCGCCTGGCAGTCTCAAGATAAATCAAATTTTTGTGGTCAGTCAATACCACCACCTGATGCTTAGCCCCCTCTAGCCAATGGCGCCACTCCTCAAACGCCCACTTCATGGCCAAAAGCTCCCTATTCCCAACATCATAATTCCGCTCTGCGGGCGAAAATTTGCGAGAAAAGAAGGCACAAGGTCTAATGACGGAGCAGTCGGAACCTTTCTGCGACAACACTGCCCCAGCTCCGATCTCCGAAGCGTCAACCTCAACCTGAAAAGGCAGATTCACATCAGGCTGACGTAACACAGGGGCAGAGGCAAAACGGTGCTTAAGCTCCTGAAAGGCCTCTACAGCATGAGGGGACCAATTAGCAACATCAGCGCCATGTCTGGTCAAATCAGTCAGTGGTTTAACGACATCCGAAAAACCAGCAATAAATCGGCGGTAAAAGTTGGCAAAGCCCAAAAATCTCTGAAGACCCTTAAGAGAGGAGGGCTGAGTCCAGTCACAAATAGCTTGCACCTTGACGGGATCCATCTCAATGGAGGAGGGAGAAAAAATATACCCCAAAAAGGAAATTTTCTGGACCCCAAAAAGGCACTTAGACCCCTTCACACATAAAGAATTAGACCGCAGAACCTGAAAAACTCTCCTGACCTGCTGGACATGAGAGTCCCAGTCATCAGAAAAAATCAGAATATCATCCAGATATATTATCATAAATTTATCCAGAAAATCGCGGAAAATATCATGCATAAAAGACTGGAAAACTGAAGGGGCATTAGAAAGACCAAAAGGCATGACCAAATACTCAAAGTGGCCCTCGGGCGTATTAAATGCGGTCTTCCACTCATCCCCCTGCCTGATCCGCACCAAATTATACGCCCCACGAAGATCAATTTTAGAGAACCACTTAGCACCCTCTATACGAGCAAACAAATCAGTAAGCAATGGCAATGGGTATTGGTACTTAACAGTGATCTTATTCAGAAGCCGATAATCAATACATGGTCTCAAAGAGCCGTCCTTTTTTGAGACAAAGAAAAACCCAGCTCCCAAGGGAGAAGAAGATGGACGAATATGTCCCTTTTCCAAAGACTCCTTTATATATTCCCGCATAGCAGCATGTTCCGGCACGGACAAATTAAACAAACGACCCTTTGGATATTTGCAACCCGGTATCAAATCTATGGCACAATCGCACTCACGGTGCGGAGGTAACGACCCAAGCTTGGGTTCATCAAAGACGTCTTGATAATCTGAGAGGAACTCAGGGACTTCAGAGGGAATGGACGACGAAATAGAAACCAAAGGTAAATCCCCATGAATACCCTTACATCCCCAGCTCAACACAGACATTGCTCTCCAGTCCAAGACTGGATTGTGAGACTGCAACCATGGCAATCCCAGTACCAAATCGTCATGTAAATTATACAGCACCAGGAAACGAATAATCTCCTGGTGATCCGGATTGATACGCATGGTTACTTGTGTCCAGTACTGTGGTTTATTATTAGCCAATGGGGTGGAGTCAATCCCCTTCAGAGGAATAAGAGTCTCCAAAGGCTCTAAATCAAAACCACAACGATTGGCAAAGGACCAATCCATAAGACTCAGAGCGGCGCCAGAGTCAACATAGGCGTCCGTGGCAATGGATGACAAAGAGCAAATCAGGGTTACAGACAAAATAAACTTAGACTGAATGGTGCCAATGGAAACAGACTTATCAAGCTTCTTTGTACGCCTAGAGCATGCTGATATAACATGAGTAGAATCCCCACAATAGAAGCACAATCCATTCTTCCGTCTAAAATTCTGTCGCTCGCTCCTGGACAGAATTCTATCACACTGCATACTTTCTGGCGTCTTTTCCATAGACACCGCCAGATGGTGCACCGGTTTGCGCTCCCGCAGACGCCTATCAATCTGAATAGCCATTGTCATGGACTCATTCAGACCTGCAGGCACAGGGAACCCCACCATAACATCCTTAACGGCATCAGAGAGACCTTCTCTGAAAGTTGCCGCCAAGGCGCACTCATTCCACTGAGTAAGCACAGACCATTTACGGAATTTTTGGCAGTAAACCTCAGCTTCGTCTTGCCCCTGAGATAGTGCCATCAAAGTTTTTTCTGCCTGAAGTTCCAAATGAGGTTCCTCATAAAGCAAGCCCAAGGCCAGAAAAAACGCATCCACATCGCGCAACGCAGGATCCCCTGCTGGCAATGAGAAGGCCCAATCTTGAGGGTCACCCCTGAGCAAGGAAATCACAATCCTAACCTGCTGAGCAGGATCTCCAGCTGAACGAGACTTCAGGGACAAATAAAGCTTACAATTATTTCGGAAATTCTGGAAGCTAGCTCTATTCCCTGTGAAGAACTCCGGCAAAGGAATTCTCGGCTCAGATACTGGAGCATGTACCACAAAATCTTGTAAATTTTGTACTTTCGTGATGAGATTATTCAAACCCGCAGTTACACTCTGAAGATCCATTATTGTCAGGTGCACACAGAGCCATACAGAGATGAGGAGGAGAGAGAGAAAAAAGACTGCAGCAAGGCAAACTGGAGGGAAAAAAAAAAAAAAAAAAAATTCCAGCAGACTTCTTATAACTCTCCTTTCTAAACCTGGGTCTTTAACACTTTATTGGCCGGTCAAACTGTCATGATCTCTGCAAGCAGAGATCATAGCAAGACTATAGAGGGACAAGCTCTCGGAAGATGGAACTATACTGACCATGAACTAAGCCTGCCGCGCAACTAGAAATAGCCAGGTAGCATTTCCTATTTATTGCTAGATGCCCAGCTCTGGCCTAAGACCTAAATAGCTAGCAGAGGGAAATATAAGACCTGGCTCACCTCTAGAGAAATATTCCAAAGAAGACAGTAGCCCCCCACATATAATGACGGTGAGTTCAGATGAAACAACAAACGCAGCAGGAAAATAGTCTTAGCAAATTTGAGGTCCGCTTACTAGATAGCAGAAGACAGATAGTATACTTTCATGGTCAGCAGAAAAACACTAACAAAACACCATCCAGAGATTACCTTAAACTCTGGCATTAACTCATAACACCAGAGTAGCAATCCCTGATCAACGAGAGCTTTCCAGACACAGTAACAAAACTTCAGCTGTGAACTGGAACAAATAGGCAAACGAAACATGGACTAAAGTCCAACTTATCTAGTAGTTGTCAGAAGCAGGAACAAGCACTGAGAGGCATCAGATAACATTGTTGACCGGCAAGAAACCACCAGAGAAATGAGCTTAAATAGCGACACCCACTACTGATGGAACCAGGTGAAACAGGAAAGAGGATGACAAGTCCAATTCCACAAGCGGCCACCGGGGGAGCCCAGAATCCAAATTCACAACACTGGACCTTCCTGTTTCCTTGAAAATGTTTCTCAGTATATGATGAGTTCAGTCCAGCTTGCTTATATGTGATTTTTCGCTTGCTGGTAGCTCTGGGGTGCAGAGTGCGCCCCTCACATCGTGAGTCGGTGTGGGGGTTCTTGTACTTTCTGCGTGGATAGTTTTTGATAGTTTTTGTACCGACCGCACAGATTTCTTGCTATCTTCTGTCTATCTAGCGTTAGCGGGCCTCATTTGCTTAAACCTGTTTTTCATTCCTACGTTTGTATTTTCCCCTTAACTCACCGTTATTATTTGTGGGGGGCTGTCTAAACTTGGGGGTTATTTCTCTGAGGCAAGTGAGGCTCTGCTTTCTCTCTAGGGGTAGCTAGTTTCTCAGGCTGTGAAGAGGCGTCTAGGTTTTTAGGTTACGCTCCACGGCTGCCTTTAGTGTGTGTGGATAGGATCAGGATTGCGGTCGGTATAGTTTCCACATTCCCGGAGCTTGTCCTAATATTCAGGTTACCTATCGGGTCAGTTTGGTGATCCTACCACCGGATCATAACAGTACAGCAGGCCGCAAAGAGTTAATGCATCGCAAAAGAGGGATAAGAGAAATCCTGAGTTCTTTTTTTTTTTTTTTCCTCTGCAGTGTGTCTAGCCTCTCTCCTCCCCTTAATCTCTGGGTGGTTCAGAATTCAGCTGCAGCTATGGACATTCAGAGTCTGTCTTCTAGTGTGGATCATCTCACTGCAAGGGTACAAGGCATTCAGGATTATGTAATCCACAGTCCTATGTCAGAGCCTAAGATACCTATTCCAGAGCTGTTCTCCAGAGACAGATCTAGGTTTTTGAACTTTAAAAATAATTGCAAATTATTCCTTTCTCTGAGACCTCGTTCCTCTGGTGATCCTGTCCAGCAAGTTAAAATTATTATTTCTTTGTTGCGTGGTGACCCTCAAGATTGGGCATTCTCCCTGGCGCCAGGAGATCCTGCATTGCTAAATGTGGATGCGTTTTTTCTGGCGCTTGGAGTGCTTTATGAGGAACCAAATCAGGTAGACCAAGCAGAAAAGGTTTTGCTGGCTCTCTCCCAGGGTCAGGATGAAGCAGAGGTTTACTGTCAGAAGTTTAGGAAATGGTCTGTGCTCACTCAATGGAATGAGTGTGCCCTGGCAGCGATTTTCAGAAAGGGTCTTTCTGAAGCCCTTAAGGATGTTATGGTGGGGTTCCCCACGCCTGCGGGTCTGAATGAGTCAATGTCTTTGGCCATTCAGATTGATCGGCGTTTGCGGGAGCGCAAACCTGTGCACCATCTGGCGGTATTTTCTGAGCAGAAGCCTGAGTCTATGCAATGTGACAGGATTCTGACCAGAATTGAACGGCAAAATCACAGACGTCAGAATGGGTTGTGTTTTTACTGTGGTGATTCTGCTCATGTTATCTCAGATTGTTCTAAGCGCACAAAAAACTTCGCTAAGTCTGTCGCCATTGGTACTGTACAGCCTAAATTCATTTTGTCAGTTACTTTGATTTGCTCTCTGTCATCCTACTCAGTTATGGCTTTTGTGGATTCAGGTGCTGCCCTGAATTTGATGGATTTGTCCTTTGCCAGGCGCTGTGGTTTTATCTTGGAGCCTTTGCAATTCCCTATTCCACTAAAGGGAATTGATGCCACGCCATTGGCCAAGAATAAACCGCAGTACTGGGCTCAAGTGACCATGTGCATGACTCCTGCACATCAGGAGGTGATTCGCTTTCTAGTGTTACATAATTTGCATGATGTTGTCGTGTTGGGTCTGCCATGGCTGCAGGCTCATAATCCAGTCCTGGATTGGAAAGCAATGTCTGTGTCAAGTTGGGGTTGCCAGGGGATTCATGGCGATGCTCCTTTGGTGTCAATTGCTTCTTCTACTCCTTCTGAAGTCCCTGAATTTTTGTCGGACTATCAGGATGTATTTGATGAGCCCAAATCCAGTGCCCTACCTCCTCATAGGGATTGTGATTGCGCTATAAATTTGATTCCTGGTAGTAAGTTCCCTAAGGGACGACTTTTTAATTTATCTGTACCAGAACATGCCGCTATGCGGAGTTATATTAAGGAGTCTCTGGAGAAGGGGCATATTCGCTCGTCCTCGTCCCCTTTGGGTGCGGGGTTCTTTTTTGTGGCCAAGAAAGATGGTTCTCTGAGACCCTGTATAGATTATCGCCTTCTAAATAACATCACGGTCAAATTTCAGTATCCTTTGCCCCTGTTGTCCGATCTGTTTGCTCGGATTAGGGGGGCCAGTTGGTTCACCAAGATAGATCTTCGTGGAGCATATAATCTTGTGCGTATGAAGCAGGGCGATGAATGGAAAACAGCATTTAATACGCCCGAATGCCATTTTGAGTACTTGGTGATGCCTTTTGGGCTTTGTAATGCCCCTTCTGTGTTCCAGTCCTTCATGCACGACATCTTCCGAGAGTATCTGGATAGATTTATGATTGTGTACCTGGATGATATTTTGGTCTTTTCTGATGATTGGGAATCTCATGTGAAGCAGGTCAGGATGGTATTTCAGGTCCTGCGAGCCAATGCCTTGTTTGTGAAGGGCTCTAAATGTCTCTTCGGAGTCCAGAGGGTTTCCTTTTTGGGCTTTATTTTTTCTCCTTCTACCATTGAGATGGATCCTGCCAAGGTCCAGGCTATTTTTGACTGGACTCAGCCTACATCGGTAAAGAGTCTTCAGAAGTTCTTGGGTTTTGCTAACTTTTACCGTCGCTTCATCACTAATTTTTCCAGTGTGGTTAAGCCTTTGACGGATTTGACCAAGAAGGGTTCTGATGTGACTAATTGGTCTCCTGCGGCCGTGGAGGCCTTTCAGGAGCTGAAACGTCGGTTTTCTTCGGCTCCTGTCTTGTGTCAGCCGGATGTCTCTCTGCCCTTCCAGGTCGAGGTTGATGCTTCTGAGATTGGAGCAGGGGCTGTCTTGTCACAGAGAAGCTCTGATGGCTCTGTGATGAGGCCATGTGCTTTCTTTTCAAGAAAGTTTTCGCCTGCAGAGCGGAATTATGATGTTGGTAATCGGGAGTTGTTGGCAATGAAGTGGGCATTTGAGGAGTGGCGACATTGGCTTGAGGGAGCCAAGCATCGTGTGGTGGTCTTGACAGATCACAAGAATTTGACTTATCTCGAGTCTGCTAAACGGCTAAATCCTAGACAGGCTCGATGGTCGCTGTTTTTCTCCCGTTTCGATTTCATGGTTTCATACCTTCCGGGGTCGAAAAACGTGAAGGCTGATGCCCTTTCTAGGAGCTTTGTGCCTGACTCTCCGGGAGTTTCTGAACCAGCTGGTATCCTCAGAGAGGGGGTGATTTTGCCTGCCATCTCCCCTGATTTGCGACGGGTGCTGCAGGAATTTCAGGCCAATAGACCTGACCGCTGTCCAACGGAGAGACTGTTTGTCCCGGATAGATGGACCAGTAGAGTCATTTCCGAGGTTCATTCTTCGGTGTTGGTGGGTCATCCTGGGATTTTTGGTACCAGGGATTTGGTGGCTAGGTCCTTTTGGTGGCCTTCCTTGTCGCGGGATGTGCGTTCCTTTGTGCAGTCCTGTGGGATTTGTGCTCGGGCTAAGCCTTGCTGTTCTCGTGCCAGTGGATTGCTTTTGCCTTTGCCTGTCCCGAAGAGGCCCTGGACGCATATTTCCATGGATTTTATTTCGGACCTTCCAGTCTCTCAGAGGATGTCTGTTATCTGGGTGGTTTGTGATCGTTTTTCTAAAATGGTCCATTTGGTGCCCTTGCCTAAGCTGCCTTCCTCCTCCGATTTGGTTCCACTGTTTTTTCAGAATGTGGTTCGTTTGCATGGCATTCCTGAGAACATTGTGTCTGACAGAGGATCCCAGTTTGTGTCCAGATTTTGGCGGTCCTTTTGTGCTAAGATGGGCATTGAACTATTGTTTTCATCGGCCTTCCATCCTCAGACGAATGGCCAAACCGAATGAACTAATCAGACCTTGGAGACTTATCTGAGATGTTTTGTTTCTGCTGATCAGGATGATTGGGTGACTTTTTTGCCATTGGCTGAGTTCGCCCTCAATAATCGGGCTAGTTCTGCTACTTTGGTTTCGCCTTTTTTTTGCAATTTTGGTTTTCATCCTCGTTTCTCCTCAGGTCAGGTTGAGACTTCTGACTGTCCTGGGGTGAATTCTGTGGTGGATAGGTTGCAGCAGATTTGGAACCACGTGGTGGACAATTTGACGTTGTCACAAGAGAAGGCTCAGCGCTTTGCTAACCGCCGTCGCTGTGTGGGTCCCCAACTTCGTGTAGGGGATTTGGTATGGTTGTCTTCTCGGTATGTTCCGATGAAGGTTTCCTCTCCTAAGTTCAAACCTCGTTTCATCGGTCCTTATAAGATTTTGGAAATCCTCAACCCTGTGTCATTTCGTTTGGACCTCCCAGCACCGTTTGCCATTCACAATGTCTTCCATAGGTCATTGTTGCAGAGATATGTGGTGCCTGTGGTTCCTTCTGTTGATCCTCCTGCTCCGGTCTTGGTCGAGGGTGAATTGGAGTATGTGGTGGAGAAGTTCTTGGATTCTCGTATTTCGAGACGGAAGCTTCAGTACTTGGTTAAGTGGAAGGGCTATGGTCAGGAGGATAATTCCTGGGTTGTCGCCTCTGATGTCCATGCGGCCGATTTGGTTCGTGCCTTTCATTCAGCTCGTCCTGATCGGCCTGGGGGCTCTGGTGAGGGTTCGGTGACCCCTCCTCAAGGGGGGGTACTGTTGTGAATTCCGTCTGGGCTCCCTCTGGTGGCCTTTAGCGATACTGCGGGTCTGTAGCAGGGCTCAGCTGCCTCATTTCCTGCTATGCTGGTCCCTATTTAACTCCACCTGGACCTTCACTTGTTGCCTGCTGTCGTTGTATTCAGTACTGGTTCTGACCTCTCCTGGATTTCCCTTGTGACCTGTCTCCTGCTGGAGAAGCTAAGTCTTGCTAGTTCTTTTGCTCATTGTTTCCTTGAAAATGTTTCTCAGTATATGATGAGTTCAGTCCAGCTTGCTTATATGTGATTTTTCGCTTGCTGGTAGCTCTGGGGTGCAGAGTGCGCCCCTCACATCATGAGTCGGTGAGGGAGTTCTTGTACTTTCTGCGTGGATAGTTTTTGATTATTTTTGTACTGACCGCACAGATTCCTTGCTATCTTCTGTCTATCTAGCGTTAGCGGGCCTCATTTGCTTAAACCTGTTTTTCATTCCTACGTTTGTATTTTCCCCTTAACTCACCGTTATTATTTGTGGGGGGCTGTATAAACTTGGGGGTTATTTCTCTGAGGCAAGTGAGGCTCTGCTTTCTCTCTAGGGGTAGCTAGTTTCTCAGGCTGTGAAGAGGCGTCTAGGTTTTTAGGTAACGCTCCACGGCTGCCTTTAGTGTGTGTGGATAGGATCAGGATTGCGGTCGGTATAGTTCCACATCCCCGGAGCTTGTCCTAATATTCAGGTTACCTATCAGGTCAGTTTGGTGATCCTACCACCGGATCATAACAGGAATCCCCACATGTAATCAAGCTGGCTAATAGCTGTAAATCATTCAGCTGAGGCGATGAAAACTATATCTCCGAACACTAACAAATACTCGGAGATCACCCGAGCGACGAGTATATTCACTCATCACTAGTGATCAACAGTTCTCCATATGTTCGAAGGGAGGAGAGCCAGGCAAGCGGTCCCTCTTGCGTGTCTGGGCTGGAACTATCGGGCCTGTCACTATTATTCCGGGGGGAAGAAATTTCTGACCAGAGCAGTTCAGGACACCGGACTGATGGGGCGGGTCCGACTTAAATAGCAGTGTGCGCGGGAAGAAGGGTCACTTGGCGGGGACCGAGTTTGTGAGCAGAGAGACGGCTGACTCCCTCTTGATGGACCCACGCCAGCTGTGCCTTCACACCCGGCTAGCAAAACTGCTAAGACTTGCTACACACAGCCCAGAGAGACATCTGCACCTTGCGGTGACCAGTACAGAGTGCATACCTTTGCTCTGCTCACCACCATGGAGGCACTGCTTAGTCATATTCCCGCAGTGCCCGTAGAGAACCGGACCACACCTGTGGCTGTGGCCGCTGGACTGTGTGCTTCTACTGCGGCCTTGTCTACTGAACTTTCTGCTTCATCCGCTGTGCCGCGGACCTCCATCTCTACTCCACCGCATGCCCGGACCAGGAGACCACATGCCGAAGGACTCGGAGGATTCATCACCGCAAGGAGACAGAGCATCGCCTTTCTGCAGGACCGGATCGGAGACATGTCATGCCACCTACAGCGCCACCAAGGGATCTTCCGGCCACCTTCCTGCAGTGCACAGAGACTGATAAGTTAACCTTTTGTTACCTGCTGTATTTGCCTTTCCCCATCTGCAAATTCATGTCCATTCCCCCCCTTCTTGTTGGAGCACCCCCAGACGCAGGGCCGCGGGGTACTCAGTACCGGGCCTCTCTGTCTCAGTCCTGGGGTTGTCACGGTGGCTAGACCCGGTCCGTGACCCTGCTAAGGGGCGTCCAATGAAAGGTGATGGTGTGTGGTACAAGGCACGATGAATGACGAGGACACAGGGTTGCAGTCTCTTTACCTCTTTACTGAAGGCTTCGGGATCCGCAATCCAGAGCACTGCTAACCGGGCTGGCTGAGTCCGGCCGGTCCGAAGGCACATCCAGAGTTCCCTTTGCAGGTGGAAATCAGTGCCTACCTATTAGCGCCTGGGTGTTGTAGTACTTCCCTGCTGAGCACCACAGGATAGTCCTCACAACTGCCGTGTATGTTTCTGTTCTTTTTCTCTCCGTCCCCCAGATGATATGGATAGGACGCACCCGTATGACGGGGTAGGCCTGTAGTTATTTTATAGGGACCCTAGAGATGCCCCTCTCCCACAATTGCCTCCGTTGTCTTCATTAGGTGATTTAGGTGAGACAGCCAACCTAAAATTAACTGTCCTGCCGCTGTTTGAAGTAATGCTTAGAGCCCAATACTTCCTCGGCGTTCCGGCCACCGGCTACGTGCCTCAGTAGGATGTTGCCACGATCTCAGGTTCACGACTCCTACTGGTTCTCTCGCCTTTGTGCTGTGATCTCGTTTCTCACTTCTCCACAATATACTTCGCTTCGTGTCCTTTCTTAGGATGCCGCCGCAAGGTAGTGCAGGCACGGCTCCGTAACGATCTGTCCTTTTCGCTAGGTTACTGCCAGGATCCCACCCCTGACAGAGACCCCCCTGAATCTTCCCAGTAACTCCCTCTCTCACAGGATGTTGCCTGGGCAAAACCCAGTCAGCTTCTGCCTAACTTCCTATCCAACCCCCAGTTTTACCAAAGTGTGAGGAGTGGCCTAATACATAGAACCCTTTGCTCCCCCTGGTGGCCGGAGTGTGAAATGTAGTGTGTGACTGTGATACCTGGTCAGGTGAACTCCTTTAGCGCAATCAGATGTAACATCACTCCCCTTAGTGGCAGAGCGACATTACTGCAACGACCAGGACTCTGGGGCGCTGCACTATTCTTACACTGTTTTATATAAAGAACCTGTTAACCCTTGCTCTGTCTCCTGTGTGTCACTGCATCCTACGGACCTGCTAGCATCCTACAATGTCACCAAACAGTGACCTCTGTACAAATCACAGAACAGGCCCAGAAAATGATCCATAAAAAGCAGAGGTGTAGCTAGGGTTTTGGTTCAGGGCATGGGGCAAACTTCAGAGTGGGCCCCTAACCAGGTAACTCTGGTAACAACTATCCTAATAGTGAATGTAGCAGAACCTCAGTAGATGACCGGGCGTTTACTGAAAATAATCTCTATACGAAGACCAACATTGATATTAACAGCATATGGTGACCACATACTGGTAGACACCAGTCCCAAGAAACATATAAGAGATTACAGCACAGTTATAGATGGTGACTTACAGCTGACATTCTTTCTGATGGAATCATTCACTTTTCACGTCTTTTCCATCTGGCCCAGACCGTCATGACAACTTCTTCCACCCAGGACTCGTCTGCAGAGATTACAACAAAGACACATTTCATGTTTCACATTTCCTGCATTGTCCCCATCTATTACCAACTTGCACAAACTCCTTATCCTGCTGATACCCCAATACTGAGCCACTGGGGCTATATGTGTCCCTATTACTGCAACTACTGTATGGTACTGTGTGCCCTCTAAATGTTAAAACAACACTCTACAATATAGTAATGCCTTGTACAATTGCCCTAGAAAACAGTGCCCTCATTTTGCCCACTAGAAAGTAATAATGCCCTCTGTGTGCCCCTTTGACAGTCACAGTAACCTGAGTTCCCCTATAACAATAAGTACTCACTTATTTAATAGTGTCCCAAGTCTCCCCCTGTACAGATCCCCTATACACTGTATGATGTTCTCTTAAACATAGTATAATGCTCCCTTGACTATTAGGGAATTTCCATTTACAACACTATTGAACTAATTGAAAAAAGAAAACTGCTGTCACATTATTCCGCATTAAGGTAAGCTCTGGTATGAATTTGCACATACATTCATTTGAATAACATATGATAGGCAGTATTTTACCAACCAATTTAGTAAAATAATGCTCCAAATATTTTATGAAATTAAAGAAATAAACAGGATATATTTTTTTCAGTTAATGTTGATGGCGATAAATTGAAGATATACCATATTTTTCGGACTATAAGACGCACTTTTTTCCTCCAAAAATGTGGAGGAAAATGAGGGGTGCATCTTATAGTCTGGATTTACCGGCTCTGCCTGTGGTGGGGGAGTGACATCGGCGGAGCAGCGGGTCACAGGAGGCTGGAGCCGACGGCTGCGGTTAACTCCCGTACCCGCTGCTAAAGAGAAATGAATATTCACTGCATTTCATGCCCATGGGCATGCAGGGCAATGAATATTCATTTCTCTTTAGCATCCTGGTAAGATTGGCCCCATTCCAGTCCTGGTATCATGGGCCCCATTCTTATTCTGGTATGATTGGCCCCCAAACCCGCTCCTGGTATGCATGGCCCCATCCTTATGATTGGCCCCCACCCACCCCCATCCTAGTATGCATGGCCCCATCAGAATACATAAAAAAAAAAACATTACACTTACCTTCCCGGCGCTCCCTCGCAGCATCTTGTTCCGTTGCCAGCAGATGCTTTATGCTTGTAAGCAGTGCATGGCAGGGATGTCATGTGCTGCTCGCATACCGAAGGGCAGCTGCCGTAAAACTCACTGCTCTGCACACTTGAACTGTGTGCGCAGAGAGCAGTGAGTATTCATTGCTCTTCAGTAGCGCGCACAGTGTCAGCTGGAGCCTTCCTGCTGCTGCCGACTGTCACGTGTGCCACTACTTAAGAGAAATGAATATTCACCTCTCTCCATGCCCAGAGAGGTGAACATTAATTTCTCCAAAGACCGCCCGGAAGGCTCCGGCTGACACTGTGCGCGCTACTGAAGAGCAATGAATGCTCACTGCTCTCTGCGTGCACAGTCCCAACGTGCAGAGCATTGAGTAAACCGGCAGCTGTGCTCTGCTTGTCAACAGTGCATGACGTCCCTGCCATGCGCTGCTTACTAGCATAAAGCAGCTGCTGGCATCAGAACAAGACTCTGTGAGGGAGCAGCGGGAAGGTAAGTGTAATGGTTTGTTTTTTATGTTTTCTGATGAGGCCATGCATACCAGGATGGGGGTGGAGGTCAATTATAAGGATGGGGCCATGCATACCAGGACCGGGATGGGGGCCAATCATACCAGAATAGGGATGGGACCATGCATACTAGGACAAGATGGGCTCCCTGCATACCAGGATAAGGATGGAGGCCATGCATACTAGGATAAGATAGGGGCCTTAAATTCCAGGATAGGGATGGGGCCATGCATACTAGGATGAGATGGGGGCCCTGCATACCAGGAAAGGGATGGGGCCATGCTTACTAGGACAAGATGGGGGCCCTGCATACTAGGACGAGATGGGGACCCTGCATACCAGGATAGGGATGAGGCCATGAATACTAAGATGAGATGGGGAGCCTGCATACCAGGATAGGGATGGGGCCATGCATACTAGGATAGGGATGATGGTGATCATTCCTGCCAGGATAGGGATGAGGGAGACCATTCCTACCAGGATAAGGATGTGGGGGCCATACATTCCAGGATAGGGATAAGGGGGCATGCACACCAGGATAGGGATGAGGGATCCATGCATGCCAAGATAGAGATAAGGGAGCCATGCATACCAGGGTAGGGATGAGGGGGGCATGTGTATCAGGATGGGGATGAGGGGACCATATATGTACCAGGATAGGGAATATTAAGTACAGAATTGACCACATTTTTTGCTTCAATTTTTTCCCTAATTTCCTATTCTAATACCTAGGTATGCCTTATGATCTGGTGCGTCTTATAGTTCAAAAAATACGGTAATATTGCCTTCTCCATCACCGGCAAGGAGCGGAAACACTGCTAGTCCTAAGCAGCAATTCAGGTTATTCTGCCACTCCTCACCTAACAAAGTCACAGTACCACAAATTTGAAACCTTTAATGGAATTCATTCATTCTACATGACACCTTACTGTCAAAACAGCAACTAAATGATTAAGACCCAGGATGGGTCTAAACATCGTAATATTATAATATATAGTCACTTTTTTGTACCAGCTACCATCTGCTTCCAATCTTTTCATGTGTGGACTTTAATAAATCTTTTTTTGCAATGTATACATAAGAGTGTGCAGTGAATTTTGAACTTACATTGACGTGGGCTTAAACGGCCTGTTTCACTAGCACCTCACCCTCTGACAGTGTGCACGCTAATATCTACTCTTCTGCTATCATTTTTGCTTACGCTTCAACATTTGTGGTACCCACCATGAACCGACTTTTGACAGCATTGAAACTTCATGAAAAAAACTGGAAATCATGCCAATGGAAATGCCTAATTCATGAGCTATAACAAAGACTTTGACTATATTATATACAGGTCCTTCTCAAAAAATTAGCATATAGTGTTAAATTTCATTATTTACCATAATGTAATGATTACAATTAAACTTTCATATATTATAGATTCATTATCCACCAACTGAAATTTGTCAGGTCTTTTATTGTTTTAATACTGATGATTTTGGCATACAACTCCTGATAACCCAAAAAACCTGTCTCAATAAATTAGCATATCAAGAAAAGGTTCTCTAAACCAGTGATTTTCAACCAGTGTTCCGCGGCACACTAGTGTGCCGGGACACATGGTCGGGTGTGCCGTGGGGAAAGTTCCCCAAACTATGCTTTAACCCTTTCTACCCTTTCAATTTGCGCTGCCTGGCACAAGCATCTCAGTCAGTGCAGGGCCAGGCACACATAGGGGTTAAGGACACAGCCAGCCAGCGTGACATTGTGGGCGGAGAGTTCTCCTGCTCTACTCTCCTGGCTGCAAGCAGTGCTGAACTTATCAGCCACAGGCAGATTCCCGGAGCTGCTACCGGCACCTGAGTGAGTGCCATGCTATCATTATCGTTGTATGTTCTGACAGTCTACTCTGGGTGACCTGGGGCGGCCATGGGCTGGGCGGCTGCAGCTGGCATATATATATATATACTACAGCAGCCGCCCAGCCCAGGCCCCCAGCACAGCCTGTATAGATACAGTGTATATAATATATATACAGGACAGGTGCTGGGGGCCTGGGCTGGGCGGCTGTTGAAGTATATACACTGCACAGTACCTCTCCCCTGTATATATACACTGCACAGTACCACTCCTCCTGTATATATACACTGCACAGTACCACTCCTCCTGTCCTGTATATATACACTGCACAGTACCACTCCTCCTGTCCTGTATATATACACTGCACAGTACCACTCCTCCTGTATATATACACTGCACAGTACCTCTCCCCTGTATATATACACTGCACAGCACCACTCCTCCTGTCCTGTATATATACACTGCACAGTACCACTCCTCCTGTATATATACACTGCACAGTACCACTCCTCCTGTCCTGTATATATACACTGCACAGTACCACTCCTCCTGTCCTGTATATATACACTGCACAGTACCACTCCTCCTGTCCTGTATATATACACTGCACAGTACCACTCCTCCTGTCCTGTATATATACACCACACAGTACCACTCCTCCTGTCCTGTATATATACACTGTACAGTACCACTCCTCCTGTCCTGTATATATACACTGCACAGTACCACTCCTCCTGTATATATACACTGCACAGTACCTCTCCCCTGTATATATACACTGCACAGTACCACTCCTCCTGTCCTGTATATATACACCACACAGTACCACTCCTCCTGCCCTGTATATATTCACTGCACAGTACCACTCCTCCTGTCCTGTATATACACACTGCACAGTACCACTCCTCCTGTATATATACACTGCACAGTACCGCTCCTCCTGTCCTGTATATATACACTGCACAGTACCACTCCTCCTGTATATATACACTGCACAGTACCGCTCCTCCTGTCCTGTATATACACACTGCACAGTACCACTCCTCCTGTATATATACACTGCACAGTACCACTCCTCCTGCCCTGTATATATACACTGCACAGTACCACTCCTCCTGTCCTGTATATACACACTGCACAGTACCACTCCTCCTGTATATATACACTGCACAGTACCGCTCCTCCTGTCCTGTATATATACACTGCACAGTACCACTCCTCCTGTATATATACACTGCACAGTACCACTCCTCCTGTATATATACACTGCACAGTACCGCTCCTCCTGTATATATACACTGCACAGTACCTCTCCCCTGTATATATACACCGCACAGTACCTCTCCCCTGTATATATACCACACAGTACCTCTCCTCCTGTATATATACACTGCACAGCACCTCTCCCCTGTATATATACACCGCACAGTACCTCTCCCCCTGTATATATACACTGCACAGTACCTCTCCCCTGTATATATATACCGCACAGTACCTCTCCCCTGTATATATACACCGCACAATACCTCTCCCCCTGTATATATACACCGCACAGTACCTCTCCCCTGTATATATACACCGCACAGTACCTCTCCCCTGTATACATACACTGCACAGTACCTCTCCCATGTATATATACACTGCACAGTACCTCTCCTCCTGTATATATACACCGCACAGTACCTCTCCCCTGTATATATACCACACAGTACCTCTCCTCCTGTATATATACACTGCACAGCACCTCTCCCCTGTATATATACACAGCACAGTACCTCTCCCCCTGTATATATACACCGCACAGTACCACTCCTCCTGTCCTGTATATATACACCGCACAGTACCTCTCCTCCTGTATATATACACCGCACAGTACCACTCCTCCTGTATATATACACTGCACAGTACCACTCCTCCTGTATATATACACCGCACAGTACCACTCCTCCTGTCCTGTATATATACACCGCACAGTACCACTCCTCCTGTATATATACACTGCACAGTACCACTCCTCCTGTCCTGTATATATACACTGCACAGTACCACTCCTCCTGTATATATACACCGCACAGTACCACTCCTCCTGTATATATACACTGCACAGCACCTCTCCCCTGTATATATACCACACAGTACCTCTCCTCCTGTGTATATACACCGCACAGTACCACTCCTCCTGTATATATACACTGCACAGTACCACTCCTCCTGTATATATACACCGCACAGTACCACTCCTCCTGTATATATACACTGCACAGTACCACTCCTCCTGTATATATACACCGCACAGTACCACTCCTCCTGTATATATACACTGCACAGTACCACTCCTCCTGCCCTGTATACACTGCACAGTACCACTCCTCCTGTCCTGTATATATACACTGCACAGTACCTCTCCTCCTGTATATATACACCGCACAGTACCACTCCTCCTGTATATATACACTGCACAGTACCACTCCTCCTGTCCTGTATATATACACTGCACAGTACCTCTCCCCTGTATATATACACTGCACAGTACAACTCCTCCTGCCCTGTATATATACACTGCACAGTACCTCTCCTCTGTATATATATACCACACAGTACCTCTCCCCTGTATATATACCACACAGTACCTCTCCTCCTGTATATATACACTGCACAGCACCTCTCCCCTGTATATATACACAGCACAGTACCTCTCCTCTGTATATATACACTGCACAGTACCTCTCCTCTGTATATATACACTGCACAGTACCTCTCCCCTGTATATATACACTGCACAGTACCTCTCCCCTGTATATATACACCGCACAGTACCTCTCCCCTGTATATATACCACACAGTACCTCTCCTCCTGTATATATACACTGCACAGCACCTCTCCCCTGTATATATACACCACACAGTACCTCTCCCCCTGTATATATACACTGCACAGTACCTCTCCCCTGTATATATATACCGCACAGTACCTCTCCCCTGTATATATACACCGCACAATACCTCTCCCCCTGTATATATACACCGCACAGTACCTCTCCCCTGTATATATACACCGCACAGTACCTCTCCCCTGTATATATACACTGCACAGTACCTCTCCCCTGTATATATACACTGCACAGTACCTCTCCTCCTGTATATATACACCGCACAGTACCTCTCCCCTGTATATATACCACACAGTACCTCTCCTCCTGTATATATACACTGCACAGCACCTCTCCCCTGTATATATACACAGCACAGTACCTCTCCCCTGTATATATACACCGCACAGTACCTCTCCTCTGTATATATACACTGCACAGTACCACTCCAAGGAGTTCCCCATTCTGGCCAACAAAGCTATTTTGACATTGCTCCCATTTTCGACCACATATCTATGTGAGCTGGGCTTCTCAAGCTTGACTGCGATAAAAACTAAAAACAGGGAGAGACTGAGAACTGTTGAGGAAGAGCTTTGTGTGTGTCTTTCCACCATTCCTGCCAGGATATCCCTTTTGTGTTTATCGAAAAAGGCCCAGGTTTCACACTGAGTGAGTATAAATACATTTAGAATCTATATTATTAACTATATGTAGAATATGTACTGTTTTAGTGTCATTTTGTGCCATTTTGGTTGGTGGTGTGCCCCGGGATTTTTTAAGTATAAAAAGTGTGCCGCGGCTCAAAAAAGGTTGAAAATCACTGCTCTAAACGACCTATTACCCTAATCTTCTGAATCAACTAATTAACTCTAAACACATGCAAAAGATACCTGAGGCTTTTAAAAACTCCCTGCCTGGTTCATTACTCAAAACCCCCATCATGGGTAAGACTAGCGACCTGACAGATGTCAAGAAGGCCATCATTGACACCCTCAAGCAAGAGGGTAAGACCCAGAAAGAAATTTCTCAACAAATAGGCTGTTCCCAGAGTGCTGTATCAAGGCACCTCAATGGTAAGTCTGTTGGAAGGAAACAATGTGGCAGAAAACGCTGTACAACGAGAAGAGGTGACCGGACCCTGAGGAAGATTGTGGAGAAGGACCGATTCCAGACCTTGGGGAACCTGAGGAAGCAGTGGACTGAGTCTGGTGTGGAAACATCCAGAGCCACCGTGCACAGGCGTGTGCAGGAAATGGGCTACAGGTGCCGCATTCCCCAGGTAAAGCCACTTTTGAACCATAAACAGCGGCAGAAGCGCCTGACCTGGGCTACAGAGAAGCAGCACTGGACTGTTGCTAAGTGGTCCCAAGTACTTTTTTCTGATGAAAGCAAATTTTGCATGTCATTCGGAAATCAAGGTGCCAGAGTCTGGAGGAAGACTGGGGAGAAGGAAATGCCAAAATGCCTGAAGTCCAGTGTCAAGTACCCACAGTCAGTGATGGTGTGGGGTGCCATGTCAGCTGCTGGTGTTGGTCCACTGTGTTTCATCAAGGGCAGGGTCAATGCAGCTAGCTATCAGGAGATTTTGGAGCACTTCATGCTTCCATCGGCTGAAATGCTTTATGGAGATGAAGATTTCATTTTTCAGCACGACCTGGCACCTGCTCACAGTGCCAAAACCACTGGTAAATGGTTTACTGACCATGGTATTACTGTGCTCAATTGGCCTGCCAACTCTCCTGACCTGAACCCCATAGAGAATCTGTGGGATATTGTGAAGAGAAAGTTGAGAGACGCAAGACCCAACACTCTGGATGAGCTTAAGGCCGCTATTGAAGCATCCTGGGCCTCCATAACATCTCAGCAGTGTCACAGGCTGATTGCCTCCATGCCACGCCGCATTGAAGCAGTCATTTCTGCCAAAGGATTCCCGACCAAGTATTGAGTGCATAACTGAACATTATTATTTGATGTTTTTTTTGTTTGTTATTAAAAATCACTTTTATTTGATTGGACGGGTGAAATATGCTAATTTATTGAGACAGGTTTTTTTGGTTTTCAGGAGTTGTATGCCAAAATCATCAGTATTAAAACAATAAAAGACCTGACAAATTTCAGTTGGTGGATAATGAATCTATAATATATGAAAGTTTAATTGTAATCATTACATTATGGTAAATAATGAAATTTAACACTATATGCTAATTTTTTGAGAAGGACCTGTATTGCTTATAAAACCCCTTTACCCAACACTGATAGAAAACTGGGCTCAGCAGGAAACTCACTTTCTCAAAGCCTCAAGGAGAAACCAAGCTCAGCAGGGGGGGCCAAGCCTCAAAAGCTGTGAGTGAGAGATCTCACACGTTGACCAGCTCAGAGCAGGACAAAGGTTTACTTGCAATATATAGTCCTGCTGAAGCTGCAGACACCTGCTAGAACATTCCAGAAACATAATTCCATAAGGAGTTATGGAGATACTATATGTCTTGCCATACATTGTGTATATTGCCGAGATCCTCAGAACATGGCAAATGCCCACCTGAGTCTAAACCAATTCTAGAACTAAATATAAAAATGAACAAACTGAGTGGCGCCATGTATTAAAGGGTTAATATTCCTGCTGCGAATAAAACAATCACCACCATTGATTGTATAAAAGAAAAATAAACCTACAAATGGATAAAAGATATCCGTATTCGCGCTAATAAAAACCCTAAGGGGAGAATATGAATAAATAAATGCACAAAAATGCCGCCTACAATAATTTCATATCCTGAGAACACACCTCTTCGTTAATGTGAATAGAGAGTAGCCTGATAATATGTGAAAATAGCTGAAAAAATGTTCTGAATAACACCAGCAATCTTACCTAGAAGAAGCGTTCATAGTCACAGGTAAGATGCTTGATTGCAGGCTGTGTTCCCCCACGATGGATAAGGTGCTTGGTTGCAGGCTGTGTTCTCCAGCGACGGCTGGTGGCGTTATGCTGAAGATGATAGTAGCTGATTCTGCTCACATGCAGCAGCTGCCTCGGCCGATAGCAGCGTGACGCTAGATTGAGCTCGCACTTGCAGCGGCGTATACTCGTACGTGCAGATCAGTATCCTTCTGAGTGCGCAGAGTGAGAGCGGCGCTGGGAAAGGACCTGCGTGCCGATGTGAGTAACGTGACCGCCCACGTGACTGAAAAGTGCGCTACGGATGGCGGTAGGGACCACAAAATGTCAACGCGTTTCGGAGACGTCTGTCTCCTTCCTCAGTAATGGACCCTACCCCATGATAGCCGTCCTTATTACCGCCATCCGCCAATAGAATCACTGAAATCCAAAAAGTTCCACCCCGCTGTTCAGTCCTTTGGGAATGACAGTATTCAGGGTGAAAATCCATCTTGTCTCCGCTCTTGACATGGCTTTAATAAAATTACCACCCCTCCAATGTGGCGTTATTTTCTCAATGCCTATAGCCTCCGTGCAGTATGTGGATCCATTGTGGTGTTCAGCAAAGTGTTTTGAGAGGGGGTGACCCAGAAATTTCTTCTTTATATTCTGGATATGCTCGCTGATCCTTACTTTTAACGGTCTTTTTGTACGTCCTATATACACCTTTTTACATGGACATATTATGGCGTATATGACCCCTTTGGTAGAGCAAGTAATGAATTCCTTGATAGTGAATTCAGCCTCCTCCTTACAAAACTTGCTTTGCTTTCTCGTTTGGACCTGTTTGCACATAGTGCATTTTTGGCATGGAAAAAAACCCTTCAGAAAGTCCCGGGATAAAGTGGTTTGTTTGAAATCCAGTTTGTTTTGTATTGTGGGGGCTATCAGGTTGCCTAAATTACGTCATTTTTTATATATAAAGCGGGGCTGGTTTGACATTGTATCCCCCAAAACCTTGTCATTTTTTAAAACGTGCCAGTGTTTTTTCACTATTTTACGTAAAATGTTTGAATTGGCATTAAATTGAGTGATGATTGGGATGAAATTTAATTCGTCCTTGCCTTTAATAGTTGGATTGAAAAACTCCTGACGAGGTTTAGAAAAGGCGTCATTCCTGGCTACCCCCAACATTTCCTCATTATATCCTTTTTGTAAAAAATTTTTTGTAAGGATTTCTGCCTCCTTATCGAGATCCAGGGGTTTAGAACAGTTTCGATGGATTCTCATATACTGGCTTTTGGGAATATTTAACAGCCATTGAGGGAGATGGCAGCTGTCAAGAGGGATAAAGCTGTTAGAGTCTGTCGGCTTGCGAAAAGTGCGTGTATGAATAGTACCTTCCTCTATAAAAATATTAAGATCTAAAAAATTGATTTCACAATTACTAATATTGCTGCTAAAATTTAAGAAAAAATCATTTTTATTTAAATCAATTAAAAACTTTTTCAATGTTTCCCTACCACCAGACCATATAAAAACCACTTCATCTATAAAACGTTGCCAGAGGACCAGGTTCGCGCGCAGAACACCTTCAGGGTAAATGAAGGACTCTTCCCATCTTCCGACATATAAATTAGCGTAACTGGGCGCGAACCTGGTCCCCATAGCAGTACCCCATTGCTGGGAGTAGTAGTCCTCCTGGTACATAAAATAATTATGTGTTAAAATAAACTTCATGCACTCCCCTAAAAATTCAATTTGTTCCCTAGGCGTATTAGAATGTTTATCTAAAAAATATTTGGCAGCATCGCACCCTTTAGTGTGGTCAATCACCGTGTACAAAGAGGCAATGTCGAGAGTGCCCAATATATAGTTTTATTCTAGAACTAAGGGGTATGGAGATACATAGAACAGCTAGTAGAAACCAAATAACAAAGATGTGTATGGTTTTAACTAGGGATGAGCGAATAGCTTTGGATGACTCCTTATCCGAATAGCTATAGTGCTTACCGAATAGCTGCATCGGGAACCCAGATACCTGGAGCGCTCCCAATAAACAGCTGTTTGGCGCCGCAGCTGCATGTGTCACGGCTGTGTGACAGTCACAACACATGCATGGAGAGCCTGCAGTAACCACCGATCCACCAAACTACTGCACGACCAGTTCTACCCTCACCTACTATATCCTTACCCATCACTTGTAGATTGTGATCCCTCGCGGGCAGGGTCCCCTCTCCTTCTGTACCAGGCGTAACTTGTATTCCTAAGGTTACTGTACTTGTTTTTTATTATTTATACCCCTCCTCACATGTAAAGCGTCATAGAATAAATGGCGCTATATTAATAATAATAATGCTCAAGATCAGTACAGAGGAGTAAATGAGGAAAAAGTCTGATGCATTTTTGCATTAATTTTGCCATCAGTTGTGATCCATTGAGTGGTATCAGGTTCAAAGAACTGGAGAGAATCATATCTGCTAGATTTCCTCCATTGCAAATTTATGCTAAAAACCTGTAAGCCTTCCATTCACCATGCATAACCAGAGGCGTAGCTAGGGTTTTGGTTCGGGGGGGAGGGGGGGCGAAACCTCTGAGTGGGTCCTAACCAGGTAACCTTGATTATAACTGGGTTACACACCCTAATAGTGGAGGAGAGCCTCAGCAAATGACCCTGCTGTTGCTGAAAATAGTCTCTATATAAAGTCCACTATTGATATTACTGCCATATGGTCAGTGGTAAATACCAGTCCTAGAGACATCACAGCACAGTTGCAGATAATGACTTACCGCTGACGTTCTTTCTGATGGAGCCATTCACTATTCATGTCTTTTCCATCTGGCCCAGACCAATATGACAACTTCTTCCAGCCACGACTCTGCTGCAGAGATTACAACAAGGACACATTTCACTTCTTACATTTTCAGCACTGTCCGAAACGGGACTATTCCCAACTGCACAAACTCCTCATCCTGCTGATACCCCAATACTGAGCCGCTGCTGCCTTATGTGTCCCTATTACTGCACCTGCTGTGCGGTTCTCTGTGCCCTCTAAATTCTAAAGCAACCCTCTATAATATAGTAATGCTGGGTGCAAGTGCCCTAGAAAACAGTGACCACGCTTTGTCCCCTAAAATGTAATAATGCCCTGTGTGCCCTTTGACAGTCACAGGAACCTGAGTTCCCCTATAACAATACATGCCCACTTGACATTTAATAATATCCCTAGTCTCCCCGCTATACAGCTCCCCTATACACAGTATGATGCTCTCTTATAAACAGTATAATGTGTTGTGGATTCTGTTTGTGGGCTCCCTCTGGTGGTTACTGCTGGTACTGGGTGACTTTGGTGGGTTGCAGCCTTTGGTTTCCACCTGTCCATCAGAGGCTCGGTGTTTCCTATTTTACCTGGCCTTTCTGTCATTCCCTTGCCGGCTATCAATGTATTCAGATGTGCTCTGTTTGGTTCCTGCCTACCTGCTCCCAGATCTTTCAGGATAAGCTAAGTGCTGATTTTTCAGTTGTTTGGTTTTTTTGTCCAGCTTGCTTATTATGTCTCTATGCTAGCTGGTAGCTCTAGTGGACTGAGGTTCTCCCCATGTGCCATGAGTTGGCACATGGGTTCTTGTAATCTCAGGATGGTTTTTTTGATTAGGGTTTTTTGCTGACCGCTCAGTCCCCTTTTGTATCGTTCTGCTTTCTAGTTTACAGCGGGCCTCAATTTGCTAAATCTATATATATCATCTCTATGTGTGTGCCTTCCTCTCATTTCACCGTCAATACATGTGAGGGGGCAACTATATCTTTTGGGGTTCATTCCTCTGGAGGCAAGTGAGGTCTTTATTTTCTCTGCAGTACTAGTTAGCTCTTAGGCTGGTGCGTGGCGTCTAGAACCAACGTAGGCACGCTCCCTGGCTATCTCTAGTTGCGTTTGTCAGGCGTAGGGCAGCGGTCAGCCCAGGTTCCATCACCCTAGAGCTCGTCCGTTATTTATTTGTACTTTGCTTGTCCTGTGCAATCCCTAGCCATTGGGGATTCATGACAGTATAGCCGGCCCACAAAGTGTTAATTGTTTGGGCTGAAGCAGGAGAAAAAGAAGTGTTTAAGGGAAATTTTTTTTTTTTTTTTTTTTCCCTTCAGAGTTTTGCTGCCTAGCCCTTAATTGCTGTCTAGCTGCTTCTTACCTCCTCTTAACCCTTGAATGGCTCTGATCTTAGCTGTTTAACATGGATGTCCAGAGTTTGGCTTCCAGCCTGAGTAATCTCGCGGCAAAAGTTCAAAACATACAGGATTTTGTTGTTCACACTCCCATGTCTGAACCTAGAATTCCTATTCCAGAGTTCTTCTCTGGAGATAGATCTACCTTCCTGAATTTCAGGAACAATTGTAAATTGTTTCTTTCTTTAAAATCTCGCTCCTCTGGAGACCCTGCTCAACAGGTCAGGATTGTAATATCTTTCCTGCGGGGCGACCCTCAGAATTGGGCATTTGCATTGGCACCAGGGGATCCTGCATTGCTCAGTGTGGATGCGTTTTTTCTGGCATTGGGATTGCTCTATGAGGAACCCAACCTGGAGATTCAGGCTGAAAAGGCTTTATTAGCCCTCTCTCAGGGGCATGATGAAGCGGAAATATATTGTCAAAAATTTCGGAAATGGTCGGTGCTTACTCAGTGGAATGAGTGCGCCCTGGCTGCAAACTTCAGAAATGGTCTTTCTGAGGCCATTAAGGATATTATGGTGGGGTTCCCTACGCCTACAGGTCTGAATGAGTCTATGGCTATGGCCATTCAGATTGATCGGCGTTTGCGGGAGCGCAAACCCGTGCACCAGTTGGCGGTGTCTTCTGAACAGGCACCTGAGACTATGCAATGTGATAGAATTCAGTCCAGAAGTGAACGGCAAAATTATAGGCGGAAAAATGGATTGTGTTTTTATTGTGGTGATTCAGCTCATGTTATATCAGCATGCTCTAAACGCACAAAAAAGCTTGATAAATCTTTTGCCATTGGTACTCTGCAGCCTAAGTTCATTTTGTCTGTGACTCTGATTTTTTCACTGTCTTCCATTTCCGTTGATGCCTATGTGGATTCGGGCGCTGCCCTGAGTCTTATGGATTGGTCATTTGCTAAACGCTGCGGTTTTAGTCTGGAGCCTCTGGAAGTCCCTATTCCTCTGAAGGGAATTGACTCTACACCATTGGCTATGAATAAACCGCAGTATTGGACACAAGTGACCATGCGCATGACTCCCGTTCATCAGGAGGTGATTCGCTTCCTTGTACTGTATAATTTACATGATGTACTAGTGCTGGGTCTGCCATGGTTACAAACTCATAATCCTGTCCTGGACTGGAAAACAATGTCTGTGTTAAGCTGGGGATGTCAGGGGGTTCATGATGATGCACCTCCGATTTCTATCGCTTCATCTACTCCTTCTGAGATCCCTGAGTTTTTGTCTGACTATAGGGATGTTTTTGAGGAGCCTAAGCTCAATTCGCTCCCTCCTCATAGAGATTGTGACTGTGCTATAGAATTGATTCCTGGCAGTAAGTTCCCTAAGGGTCGTTTATTTAATCTGTCACTGCCAGAGCATACTGCTATGCGGAATTATATTAAGGAGTCCTTGTAAAAGGGACATATTCGTCCATCTTCGTCCCCTCTGGGAGCAGGTTTTTTTTTCGTGGCAAAAAAAGATGGTTCCCTGAGGCCTTGTATAGATTATCGCCTTCTGAATAAGATTACAGTCAAATATCAGTATCCATTGCCATTATTGACTGACTTGTTTGCTCGCATTAAGGGGGCTAGGTGGTTCACTAAGATAGATCTTCGCGGTGCGTATAATCTGGTGCGGATAAAACAAGGTGATGAGTGGAAAACCGCATTTAATACGCCTGAGGGCCATTTTGAGTATTTGGTAATGCCTTTTGGACTCTCCAATGCTCCGTCAGTCTTTCAGTCCTTTATGCACAATATTTTCCGTGAATATCTGGATAAGTTTATGATTGTGTATTTGGATGATATTTTGGTGTTTTCTGATGACTGGGAGTCTCATGTTCTACAGGTCAGGAAGGTGTTTCAGGTTCTGCGGGCCAATTCTCTGTTTGTGAAGGGCTCAAAGTGTCTCTTCGGAGTCCAGAAGATTTCTTTTTTGGGGTACATTTTTTCTCCTTCTACTATTGAGATGGATCCCGTTAAGGTTCAGGCAATTTGTGACTGGACACAACCTACATCTGTTAAGAGCCTACAGAAGTTCTTGGGGTTTGCTAATTTTTATCGTCGGTTCATTGCTAATTTTTCCAGTATTGTTAAACCTTTGACTGATTTAACTAAAAAGGGTGCTGATGTTGCTAATTGGTCTCCTGCGGCTGTGGGGGCCTTTCAGGAACTTAAGCGCCGGTTTTCTTCTGCTCCTGTGTTGTGTCAACCAGATGTTTCACTTCCTTTTCAGGTTGAGGTTGATGCTTCCGAGATTGGAGCGGGGGCGGTTTTGTCACAGAGAAGTTCTGATGGCTCGGTGATGAAGCCATGTGCATTCTTCTCTAGAAAATTCTCGCCCGCCGAGCGCAATTATGATGTGGGTAATCGGGAGCTTTTGGCCATGAAGTGGGCATTTGAGGAGTGGCGTCATTGGCTTGAGGGTGCTAAACATAGTGTGGTGGTCTTGACTGATCACAAGAATCTCATTTACCTTGAGTCTGCCAGGCGTTTGAATCCTAGACAGGCTCATTGGTCATTGTTTTTTTCTCGTTTCAATTTCGTGGTTTCATACCTGCCAGGTTCAAAGAATGTGAAGGCAGATGCTCTTTCCAGGAGTTTTGTGCCTGACTCTCCTGGAGACTCTGGGCCTACTGGTATCCTTAGGGATGGGGTAATATTGTCCGCCGTATCCCCAGACTTGCGACGTGCATTGCAGGAGTTTCAGGTGGATAAACCGGATCGTTGTCCACCAGAAAGACTGTTTGTTCCGGATGATTGGACCAGTAGAGTCATCTCCGAGGTCCATTCTTCTGTGTTGGCTGGTCATCCTGGAATATTTGGTACTAGAGACTTGGTGGCCAGGTCTTTTTGGTGGCCTTCCTTGTCTAGGGATGTGCGTACCTTTGTGCAGTCTTGTGAAGTGTGTGCTCGAGCTAAGCCTTGCTGCTCTCGGGCCAGTGGGTTGTTGTTATCCTTGCCCATCCCGAAGAGGCCTTGGACGCACATTTCCATGGATTTTATTTCTGATCTCCCGGTTTCACAGAAAATGTCCGTTATCTGGGTTGTGTGTGACCGCTTTTCTAAGATGGTTCATTTGGTGCCCTTGCCTAAGTTGCCTTCCTCCTCTGAGTTGGTCCCTTTATTTTTTCAGAACGTGATTCGTTTGCATGGGATTCCGGAGAATATCGTTTCTGACAGGGGATCCCAGTTTGTGTCTAGATTTTGGCGGACGTTTTGTGCCAAGATGGGCATTGATTTGTCTTTCTCGTCTGCATTCCATCCTCAGACGAATGGCCAGACGAAGCGAACTAATCAGACCTTGGAAACTTATTTGAGGTGTTTTGTTTCTGCTGACCAAGATGACTGGGTTGCTTTTTTGCCACTGGCCGAATTTGCTCTTAATAATCGGGCTAGTTCTGCCACGTTGGTCTCTCCTTTTTTTTGTAATTTGGGGTTTCATCCTCGTTTTTCCTCTGGTCAGGTGGAGTCTTCGGATTGTCCTGGAGTGGACATGGTGGTGGACAGGCTACATCAGATTTGGAATCAGGTGGTGGACAATTTGAAGTTATCTCAGGAGAAGACTCAGCAGTTTGCTAATCGCCGTCGCCGCGTGGGTCCCCGACTTCTTGTTGGGGATTTGGTGTGGTTGTCTTCTCGTTTTGTCCCTATGAAGGTCTCTTCTCCTAAGTTCAAGCCTCGGTTCATCGGTCCTTATAGGATCTCGGAGATTCTTAACCCTGTATCTTTTCGTTTGGATCTCCCAGCATCGTTTGCTATTCATAATGTATTCCATCGGTCGTTGTTGCGGAGGTATGAGGTGCCCGTTGTTCCTTCGGTTGAGCCTCCTGCTCCGGTGCTGGTGGAGGGAGAATTGGAGTATGTTGTTGAGAAGATCTTGGATTCTCGTGTTTCCAGACGCAAACTCCAGTATTTGGTTAAGTGGAAGGGTTATGGTCAGGAGGATAATTCCTGGGTGGTCGCCTCCGATGTTCATGCGACTGATTTGGTCCGCGCCTTCCATAGAGCTCACCCTGATCGCCCTGGGGGTTCTCGTGAGGGTTCGGTGACCCCTCCTCAAGGGGGGGTACTGTTGTGGATTCTGTTTGTGGGCTCCCTCTGGTGGTTACTGCTGGTACTGGGTGACTTTGGTGGGTTGCGGCCTTTGGTTTCCACCTGTCCATCAGAGGCTGGGTGTTTCCTATTTTACCTGGCCTTTCTGTCATTCCCTTGCCGGCTATCAATGTATTCAGATGTGCTCTGTTTGGTTCCTGCCTACCTGCTCCCAGATCTTTCAGGATAAGCTAAGTGCTGATTTTTCAGTTGTTTGGTTTTTTTGTCCAGCTTGCTTATTATGTCTCTATGCTAGCTGGTAGCTCTAGTGGACTGAGGTTCTCCCCATGTGCCATGAGTTGGCACATGGGTTCTTGTAATCTCAGGATGGTTTTTTTGATTAGGGTTTTTTGCTGACCGCTCAGTCCCCTTTTGTATCGTTCTGCTTTCTAGTTTACAGCGGGCCTCAATTTGCTAAATCTATATATATCATCTCTATGTGTGTGCCTTCCTCTCATTTCACCGTCAATACATGTGAGGGGGCAACTATATCTTTTGGGGTTCATTCCTCTGGAGGCAAGTGAGGTCTTTATTTTCTCTGCAGTACTAGTTAGCTCTTAGGCTGGTGCGTGGCGTCTAGAACCAACGTAGGCACGCTCCCTGGCTATCTCTAGTTGCGTTTGTCAGGCGTAGGGCAGCGGTCAGCCCAGGTTCCATCACCCTAGAGCTCGTCCGTTATTTATTTGTACTTTGCTTGTCCTGTGCAATCCCTAGCCATTGGGGATTCATGACAATAATGCCCCCTCACTGTATATTTACTGACCCCTTAATATCCCCAAACTATTTAATGGCTCCAACACTGTATGATGGCCCAGTCACTGTAATCTCCACACTGCATGATGGCCCCCTAGATAGCCTCCATATAGCATAATACATCAGATGGTCCTCAATATAGTATAATTGCATTCCATATAGTATATTGCAGTCCCCATTGGCAGCCTCTGTATTATAATGTGCCCCCATAGGCAGCCTCTGTATTATAATGTACCCCCATAGGCAGCCTCTGTATTATAATGCACCCCCATAGGCAGCCACTGTATTATAATGAACCCCCATAGGCAGCCTCTGTATTATAATGCACCCCCATAGGCAGCCTCTGTATTATAATGCACCCCCATAGGCAGACACTGTATTATAATGAACCCCCATAGGCAGCCTCTGCAGCATAATGTACCCCCATAGGCAGCTTCTGTATTATAATGAGCCCCCATAGGCAGCCCCTGTATTATAATGAACACCCATAGGCAGCCTCTGTAGCATAATGTACCCCCATAGGCAGCCTCTGTAGCATAATGTACCCCCATAGGCAGCCTCTGTATTATAATGAACCCCCATAGGTAGCCTCTGTATTATAATGTACCCCCATAGGCAGCCTCTGTATTATAATGTACCCCCCATAGGCAGCCTCTGTATTTTAATGAACCCCCATAGGCAGCCTCTGTAGAATAATGTACCCCCATAAGTAGCCTCTGTATTATAGTGAACCCCCATAGGCAGCCTCTGTATTATAATGAACCCTGTTGTGAATTCCGTTCTTGAACTCCCTCCTGTGGTCATGAATGGTACTTCGGTGAGTTCTGTTTGTGGACTCCCTCTGGTGGCTGTGAGTGGAACTGCTGGTTCTGAGGTTGTGTCCTCAGCTGCTCTCGTTTGTGGCTAGGCTGCTTCTCTATTTAACTCCACTCAGATCGTTACTCCATGCCAGCTGTCAATGTATCGGTACTGGTTCAGATCTCTCTCGGATCTTTCTGATGACCTGTCTACTCCAGCATAAGCTAAGTCCTTGCTGGTTCATTTGTTGTTCATTTGTGTACTGAATATGTTTCTTAGTGCTTGCTAAGTTCTTGTCCAGCTTTCTAACATGATATTGCCTTGCTAGCTGGAAGCTCTGGGTTGCAGAGTGGCACCTCCGCACCGTGAGTCGGTGCGGGGGTCTTTTTGCACACTCTGCGTGGCTTTTTGTAGTTTTTTTTTGCTGACCGCATAGATCCCTTTCCTATCCTCAGTCTATCTAGTCTGGCCTCCTATGCTGAAACCTGTTTCATCCCTGTGTTTGTGACTTTCCTCTTAACTCACAGTTAATATATGTGGGGGGCTGCCTTTACCTTTGGGGGAATTTCTCTGAGGCAAGTTAAGGCTTATTTTCCTATCTTTAGGGGTAGTTAGCTCTTAGGCTGTGAAGAGGCGTCTAGGGAGAGTTAGGTACGCTCCACAGCTATTTCTAGTGTGTGTGTTAGGATTAGGATTTGCGGTCAGCAGAGTTCCCACTTCCCAGAGCTTGTCCTGTCTTTAGTTTAACCATCAGGTCATTCCAGGTGCACCTAACCACCAGGTCCATAACAGTACAGCTGGCCAACAAAGTGTTAATGCATCTCAAAAGAGGGATAAGAGAAGTTCTGAGACCATTTTTTTTTCTCTGCAGTGTTTTTTGTCTTTCTTTTCCCCTTAACCTCTGGGTGGTTCAGGACTCAGGTGTAGATATGGACATTCAAGGTCTATCCTCTTGTGTTGATCACCTCACTACAAGGGTACAAAGCATTCAAGATTATGTAGTTCAGAATCCTATGTTAGAGCCTAGAATTCCAATTCCTGATTTGTTTTTTGGAGATAGATCTAAATTTCAGAATTTCAAAAATAATTGTAAACTGTTTCTTGCTTTGAAACCCCGCTCCTCTGGTGACCCCATTCAGCAAGTAAAAATCATTATTTCTTTGTTACGTGGCGACCCACAAGACTGGGCATTCTCCCTTGCGCCAGGAGATCCTGCACTTCTTAATGTAGATGCGTTTTTTCTGGCGCTTGGATCACTTTATGACGAACCTAACTCTGTGGATCAGGCAGAGAAAATCCTGCTGGCTTTGTGTCAAGGTCAGGATGAAGCGGAGGTATATTGCCAGAAGTTTAGAAAGTGGTCTGTGCTTACTCAATGGAATGAGTGTGCCCTTGCAGCAATTTTCAGAAAAGGTCTTTCTGAAGCCCTTAAGGATGTTATGGTGGGGTTTCCCACGCCTGCTGGTCTGAATGAATCAATGTCCTTGGCCATTCAGATCGATCGGCGCTTGCGTGAACGCAAGGTTGTGCGCCATCTGGCAGTGTCCTCTGAGCAGAGGCCTGAGCCTATGCAATGTGATAGGACTTTGACCAGAGCTGAACGGCAAGAACACAGATGTCAGAATGGGCTGTGTTTTTACTGTGGTGACTCCACTCATGCTATCTCTGATTGTCCTAAGCGCACTAAGCGGTTCGCTAGGTCTGTCACCATTGGTACTGTACAGCCTACATTTCTTTTGTCCGTTACTCTGATTTGCTCTTTGTCGTCCTACTCTGTTATGGCATTTGTGGACTCAGGCGAAGCCCTGAATTTGATGGACTTGGAGTTTGCCAGGCGCTGTGGTTTTGTCTTGGAGCCCTTGCAGTATCCTATTCCATTAAGGGGAATTGATGCTACGCCTTTGGCCAAGAATAAACCTCAGTACTGGACTCAGTTGACCATGTGCATGGCTCCTGCACATCAGGAAGATGTTCGCTTTTTGGTGTTGAATAATTTGCATGATGTGGTCGTGTTGGGTTTGCCATGGCTACAGGTCCATAATCCAGTATTGGATTGGAAATCAATGTCTGTGTCCAGTTGGGGTTGTCAAGGGGTACATGGTGACGTTCCGTTGTTGTCAATTTCTCCTTCTACTCCTTCTGAAATCCCTGAGTTTTTGTCGGATTACCGAGATGTATTTGATGAGCCCAAATCCAGTGCCCTACCTCCTCATAGGGATTGTGATTGTGCTATTAATTTGATTCCTGGTAGTAAATTTCCTAAGGGATGGCTTTTCAATTTATCTGTGCCCCGGAACATGCCGCTATGCGGAGTTATATAAAGGAGTCCTTGGAGAAAGGGCATATTCGCCCGTCGTCGTCACCGTTGGGAGCAGGGTTCTTTTTTGTGGCCAAGAAGGATGGTTCTCTGAGACCCTGTATAGATTACCGCCTTCTCAATAAAATCACGGTCAAATTTCAGTACCCTTTGCCTCTACTGTCTGATTTGTTTGCTCGGATTAAGGGGGCTAGTTGGTTCACCAAGATAGATCTTCGAGGGGCGTATAATCTCGTGCGTATTAAACAAGGTGATGAATGGAAAACAGCATTTAATACGCCTGAGGGCCATTTTGAGTACCTGGTAATGCCATTCGGGCTTTCAAATGCTCCATCTGTGTTTCAGTCCTTTATGCATGACATCTTACGAAAGTATCTGGATAGATTCATGATTGTATATTTGGATGATATTTTGGTCTTTTCGGATGATTGGGAGTCTCATGTGAAACAGGTCAGAATGGTGTTCCAGGTTCTTTGTGCTAATTCTTTGTTTGTGAAGGGGTCTAAATGTCTCTTCGGAGTTCAGAAGGTTTCCTTTTTGGGCTTCATTTTTTCCCCTTCTACTATCGAGATGGATCCTGTTAAAGTTCAGGCCATTTATGATTGGACTCAGCCTACATCTGTGAAGAGCCTTCAGAAATTCCTGGGCTTTGCTAATTTTTACCGTCGCTTCATCGCTAATTTTTCTAGTGTTGTTAAACCTTTGACTGATTTGACAAAGAAAGGTGCTGATGTGGTGAATTGGTCCTCTGCGGCCGTTGAGGCTTTTCGGGAGTTGAAACGTCGTTTCTCTTCGGCCCCTGTGTTGTGTCAGCCAGATGTTTTGCTCCCTTTTCAGGTCGAGGTTGATGCTTCTGAGATTGGAGCAGGGGCTGTTTTGTCTCAAAGATCTTCTGATGGCTCTGTGATGAAGCCATGTGCTTTCTTTTCTATAAAGTTTTCGCCTGCTGAGCATAATTATGATATTGGCAATCGGGAGTTCTTGGCTATGAAGTGGGCGTTCGAGGAGTGGCGTCATTGGCTTGAGGGAGCCAAGCATCGCGTGGTGGTCTTGATAGATCACAAGAATCTGACTTATCTCGAGTCTGCTAAGCGGTTGAATCCTAGACAGGCTCGATGGTCGCTGTTTTTCTCCCGTTTCGATTTTGTGGTTTCTTACCTTCCGGGTTCTAAGAATGTGAAGGTCGATGCCCTTTCAAGCAGTTTTGTGCCTGATTCCCCGGGAGTTCCTGAGCCGGCTGGTATTCTCAAAGAGGGGGTAATTCTGTCTGCCATCTCACCTGATTTGCGGCGGGCGCTGCAGGAGTTTCAGGCTGATAGACCTGACCGTTGTCCAGTAGAGAAACTGTTTGTCCCTGATAGATGGACTAGTAGAGTTATCTCTGAGGTTCATTGCTCAGTGTTGGCTGGTCATCCTGGGATTTTTGGTACCAGAGATTTGGTGGCTAGGTCCTTTTGGTGGCCTTCCTTGTCACGGGATGTGCGTTCTTTTGTGCAGTCCTGTGGGACTTGTGCTCGGGCCAAGCCCTGCTGTTCTCATGCCAGTGGGTTACTTTTGCCCTTGCCAGTCCCGAAAAGGCCTTGGACGCATGTTTCCATGGATTTTATTTCAGATCTCCCTGTCTCTCAAAGGATGTCGGTCATCTGGGTGGTTTGTGATCGCTTCTCTAACATGGTCCATTTGTTACCCTTGCCTAAGTTGCCTTCCTCCTCTGATTTGGTTCCACTATTTTTTCAGCATGTGGTTCATTTGCATGGCATTCCGGAGAACATCATGTCGGACAGAGGTTCCCAGTTTGTTTCAAGGTTTTGGCGGTCCTTTTGTGCTAAGATGGGCATTGATTTGTCTTTCTCCTCGGCTTTCCATCCTCAGACAAATGGCCAAACCGAACGAACTAATCAGACTTTGGAGACCTATCTGAGATGCTTTGTTTCTGCTGATCAGGATGATTGGGTGACCTTCTTGCCATTGGCTGAGTTCGCCCTTAATAATCGGGCCAGTTCGGCTACTTTGGTTTCGCCTTTTTTTTGTAATTCTGGTTTTCATCCTCGTTTTTCTTCAGGGCAGGTTGAGCCTTCGGACTGTTCTGGTGTGGATTCTGTGGTGGACAGGTTGCAGCAAATTTGGACTCATGTAGTGGACAATTTGACATTGTCCCAGGAGAAGGCTCAACGTTTCGCCAACCGCCGTCGCTGTGTTGGTCCCCGACTTCGTGTTGGGGATTTGGTTTGGTTGTCGTCTCGTCATGTCCCTATGAAGGTTTCTTCTCCTAAGTTTAAGCCTCGTTTCATTGGTCCTTATAAGATTTCTGAAATTCTCAATCCTGTGTCGTTTCGTTTGGCCCTTCCAGCTTCTTTTGCCATCCATAATGTGTTCCATAGGTCGTTGTTGCGGAGATATGTGGTGCCTATGATTCCCTCCACTGACCCTCCTGCTCCGGTGTTGGTCGAGGGGGAGTTGGAGTATGTGGTGGAGAAGATTTTGGATTCTCGTGTTTCGAGACGGAAACCTCAGTACCTGGTCAAGTGGAAGGGCTATGGTCAGGAGGATAATTCCTGGGTTTTTGCCTCCGATGTCCATGCGGCCGAGTTGGTTCGTGCCTTTCATTTGGCTCGTCCTGATCGGCCTGGGGGCTCTGGTGAGGGTTCGGTGACCCCTCCTCAAGGGGGGGGTACTGTTGTGAATTCCGTTCTCGAACTCCCTCCTGTGGTCATGAATGGTACTTCGGTGAGTTCTGTTCGTGGACTCCCTCTGGTGGCTGTGAGTGGAACTGCTGGTTCTGAGGTTGTGTCCTCAGCTGCTCTCGTTTGCGGCTAGGCTGCTTCTCTATTTAACTCCACTCAGATCGTTACTCCATGCCAGCTGTCAATGTATCGGTACTGGTTCAGATCTCTCTCGGATCTTTCTGATGACCTGTCTACTCCAGCATAAGCTAAGTCCCTGCTGGTTCATTTGTTGTTCATTTGTGTACTGAATATGTTTCTTAGTGCTTGCTAAGTTCTTGTCCAGCTTTCTAACATGATATTGCCTTGCTAGCTGGAAGCTCTGGGTTGCAGAGTGGCACCTCCGCACCGTGAATCGGTGCGGGGGTCTTTTTGCACACTCTGCGTGGCTTTTTGTAGTTTTTTTGTGCTGACCGCATAGATCCCTTTCCTATCCTCAGTCTATCTAGTAAGTCTGGCCTCCTATGCTGAAACCTGTTTCATCCCTGTGTTTGTGACTTTCCTCTTAACTCACAGTTAATATATGTGGGGGGCTGCCTTTACCTTTGGGGGAATTTCTCTGAGGCAAGTTAAGGCTTATTTTCCTATCTTTAGGGGTAGTTAGCTCTTAGGCTGTGAAGAGGCGTCTAGGGAGAGTTAGGTACGCTCCACAGCTATTTCTATTGTGTGTGTTAGGATTAGGATTTGCGGTCAGCAGAGTTCCCACTTCCCAGAGCTTGTCCTGTCTTTAGTTTAACCATCAGGTCATTCCAGGTGCACCTAACCACCAGGTCCATAACAGAACCCCCACAGGCAGCCTCTGTATTATAATGAACCCCCATAGGCAGCCTCTGTAGCATAATGTACCCCCATAGGCTGCCTCTATAGCATAATGTACCCCATAGGCAGCCTCTATAGTATAATGCAGCACCGGCTTTAAAAAAATAAATAAATAAATACTCACCTCTCTTCCTCCCGGTTCCTGTGCTTCTCCGAGCTCCCGCTCATCTCCTGACTGCAGGTGCCGAGTGGTGATGTTATCATGCCTGCTGTCAGTGTCGGCGTCAGTGATGTCAGATGCTGACAGGGGGATGATGGGAGAGGGAGCGTAACGCTCCCTCTCTCATCAATGCGGTCAGCTACATCAGCATGCAACCGATACAGCTGAACATGTGATGACGAGCGGGGGGCCCACTGCTAGCACCGGGCCCACCACCACCTGCTCAAGTGCCCCATTGCGGCCGGCGGCAGAGCAGGGAGATCGTGTTTCCCTGCTCTGCTGCAGAATGTAACTGTATCGGCGTGCTGCCACGCCGATACAGTTACAGTAGCATAGCTCCGTGTGGGCCCCTTGAGAGCGCAGGGCCCGGGGCCATCGCCCCCTCTGGCCCCCCGGTAGCTACACTATTGCTAACAAATGTACTTCACCAACCTCATCTTACAGTGCCCAAATATTTGAAATCTCTACTTGTAGCTCAGTATATTCAAGATGTGAATAAGATGGTATGGGAACAAGAGGGAGGAGCACTGCTTTTTAATGGAGGATCACGAAATTTTTAACACAATTTGCCAATTAAGGACTTTACAGTGTTAATCAGGTATTACAGTGTTACACTGTTGATCGGGTATTCCATCCCCAATATGTTGGACAAAGTTGAACAAAAAACATTCATACGACTACTAATAAAGATAATTTTTATCAACTAATTATTATGTCAACTATAGTTATGGTTGCTGAAACATATGCCATTCTAAACAATGTAAAAATGTGTCAAATTTAGTGCAAAGGTCATTTGGAAAATTAATGGGCAATTATTCCATTTTTCCTTTGCACCAGTTCTCATACATCTCTCTCAATAAATATTATGGATGAAGAAGTCTTTGATTTCTTTTATAGTAGAACACAGTATTAAATGGTTACCTATTATGTTATTTTTATGCCCCTTTTTAACTTGCATCAAATAATTTATAATCTAAGAGATGTGTTACATGTTTCGTGATTGAATACAATAATTAGAATGTGTTATATTGTCCTTAAATTTGTTCTTACTTCATCTTATCAAGTACAGTTAATTAGGCTATCCAAAACAAATATTAACGTGTTTCAATTTGCATAATATTTATGTGGAAACCACAACCAGCATAGAAAATATTACTTCATCACTTCCTCTTCTTGGCAGATAGACTTGGCTGAATGCTTCAGGTTTTTGTTGTAATAGTTAAACATCCAAAGCAAGGCACGAAAAACATAATCTGAGAACACACTATAATAACACATCCTGTATGTAAATCAGATGAATAGGAAAATTGCTGTGGAACCTCTCAGTTAAAGGGGTTTTGCACCATTTTGATATTGATGACTAGGGTTGAGCGAAACGGGTCGGCAATTTTCAGAAGTCGCCGACTTTTGGCAAAGTCGGGTTTTATGAAACCCGACCCGACCCCTGTGTGGGGTCAGCCATGAAGTCGGCGATCTTCTGAATCTGGAATCGGAATTCCGATACCGATTCCCGATATGTTTAAGATATCGGGAATTGGTATCGGAATTCAGATTTAAGTGTAAAATAAAGAATTAAAATAAAAAATATTGCTATACTTACCATCTGATGCGCCCTGGTACTAAGCGGGAACCTTCCTTCCTTAGAATCAGCCTTCCAGGACCTTGCGGTGACGTCGCGGTGACGTCGCGGCTTGTGATTGGTCGCGCGGCCGCCCATGTGACCGCTCGCGCGACCAATCACAAGCCGCGACGTCACCGTGACGTCACCGAGGGTCCTGGAAGGGCTGATTCTTAGGAAGGAAGGCTGCCGGAAAGAAGCAGGGCGCGTCCGAGGATAAGTATATACCTAATAGGAATATACTCACCCTCGGCTTCTTTCCGGCAGCCTTCCTTCCTAAGAATCAGCCCTTCCAGGACCCTCGGTGACGTCACGGTGACGTCGCAGCTTGTGATTGGTCGCGCGAGCGGTCACATGGGCGGCCGCGTGACCAATCACAAGCCGCGATGTCACCGCGATGTCACCGCAAGGTCCTGGAAGGCTGATTCTAAGGAAGGAAGGTTCCCGCTTAGTACCAGGGCGCATCAGATGGTAAGTATAGCGATATTTTTTATTTTAATTCTTTATTTTACACTTAAATATGGATCGCAGGGCCTGAAGGAGAGTTCCCGCTCCTTCAGACCCTGGGAACCATTGGAAACCCAATGCACTGCATTGGGTTTCGAGTTTCGGCCGACCCCGACTTTTTTATAGGATCGGCCGATTTCACTCGACCCGACTTTTGAAAAAGTCGCGTTTCGTGAAACCCGACCCGATCCTATAAATGTAAAGGTCGCTCAACCCTATTGATGACCTATCGCTAGCATAGATAATCAATATTAGATCATTGGGGGTGCCAGGTGTCAGATTCCCATCGATCTTATATTGATGACCTATCCTAACGATAGGTCATCAATAAAAAAAGTCATGGACAACGCCTTTCACAATTAATGGATAAATTAAAGAATCTTATACATGTGTTATAAAAGTTACATACACAGTCTAAAATGCATAGTCTTCAAATATACTGCTCAAAAAATAAAGGGAACACTTAAACGACAGAATACAACTCCAAGTAAATCAAACTTCTGTGAAATCAAACTGTCCACTTAGGAAGCAACACTGAGCCCTGTGCTCTTCACAGATGAAAGCAGGTTCACACTGAGCACATGTGTCAGACGTGACAGAGTCTGGAGATGCGGTGGAGAGCGATCTGCTGCCTGCAACATTCATCAGCTTGACCGGTTTGGCAGTGGGTCAGTAATTGTGTGAGGTGGCATTTCTTTGGAAGGCCGCACAGCCGTCCATGTGCTCGCCAGAGGTAGACTGACTGCCATTAGGTATCGAGATGAGATCCTCAGACCCCTTATGAGACCATATGCTGGTGCGGTTGGCACTGAGTTGCTCCTAATGCAGGACAATGCCAGACCTCATGTGGCTGGAGTGTGTCAGCAGTTCCTACAAGATGAAGACATTGAAGCTATGGACTGGCCCGCCCGTTCCCCCGACCTGAATCCGATTGAGCACATCTGGGACATCATGTCTCGCTCCATCCACCAACGTCACGTTGCACGACAGACTGTCCAGGAGTTCGCAGATGCTTTAGTCCAGGTCTGGGAGGAGATCCCTCAGGAGATCATCCGCTGCCTCATCAGGACCATGCCCAGGCATTGTACAGTAGGGAGGTCATACAGGCACGTGGAGGCCACACAATACTGAGCATCTTTTCCTTGTCATGAGGCATTTCCACTGAAGTTGGATCAGCCTGTAATTTGATTTTCCACTTTGATTTTGAGTATCATTCCAAATCCAGACCTCCATAGGATATTCATTTTGATTTACATTGATAATTGTTATGTTTTATTGTTCTGAACACATTCCACTATGCAATGAATAAAAATTTGCAACTGGAATATTTCATTCAAAGATATCTAGGATGTTGTATTTTAGTTTTTCTTTTATTTTTTTGAGCAGTCTATATAACTACCATATATCCTGCTAGTAACCTGGATTAACCATATAAAGTAAAAAAATATGAATAAACTTTCAAAGCATTGATAACCTTTGCCTACAGTGGGTATGGAAAGTATTCAGACCCCTTAAAATGTTTCACTCTTTGTTTCATTGCAGCCATTTGGTAAATTTAAAAAAGTTCATTTTTTCTCATTAATGTACACTCTGCACCCCATCTTGACTGAAAAAGAAGAAATGTCGCAATTTGTGCAAATTTATTAAAAAAGAAAAACTGAAATATCACATGGTCATAAGTATTCAGACCCTTTGCTCAGTATTGAGTAGAAGCACCCTTTTGAGCTAGTACAGCCATGAGTCTTCTTGGAAATAATGCCAAAAGTTTTTCATACCTGGATTTGGGGATCCACTGCCATTCTTCTTTGCAGATCCTCTCCAGTTCCGTCAGGTTGGATGGTGAATGTTGGTGGACATCCATTTTCAGGTCTCTCCAGAGATGCTCAATTGGGTTTAGGTCAGGGCTCTGGCTGGGCTAGTCAAGAATGGTCACATAATTGTTCTGAAGCCACTCCTTTGTTATTTTAGCTGCATGTTTAGGGTCATTGTCTTGTTGGAAGGTGAATCTTCTGCCAAATCTGAGGTCCAGAGCATTCTGGAAGAGGTTTTCATCCAGGATATCTCTGTACTTGGCCGCATTCATGTTTCCTTCAATGACAACCAGTCGTCCTGTCCCTGCAGCTGAAAAACACCTCCATAGCACGACGCTGCCACCAACATGTTTCACTGTTGGAATTGCAATGGGCAGGTGATGAGCAGTGCTTGGTTTTCTCCACACATACCGCTTAGAATTATCACCAAAAAGGTCTATCTTCATCTCATTAGACCAGAGAATCGAATCTTATTGCTCATAGTCTGGGAGTCCTTTGTGTGTTTTTTAGCAAACTCTTTGGAGGATTTCATATGACTTGCACTGAGGAGAGGCTTCCATCGGGCCACTCTGCCATAAAGGCCCGACTGGTGGAGGGGTGCAGTGATAGTTGACTTTGTGGAACTTTCTCCCATCTCCTTACTGCATCTATGGAGCTCAGCCACAGTGATCTTGGGGCTCTTCTTTACCTCTCTCACCAAGGCTCTTCTCCCACGATTGCTCAGTTTGGCTGGACGGCCAGGTCTAGGAAGACTTCTGGTGGTCCCAAACTTCTTCCATTTAAGGATTATGGAGGCCACTGTGCTCTTAGGAACCTTGAGTACTGCAGAAATTCTTTTGTAACCTTGGCCAGATCTGTACCTTGCCACAATTCTGTCTCTGAGCTCCTTGGCCAGTTCCTTTGACCTAATTATCCTCATTTGGTCTGACATGCACTGTGAGCTGTGAGGTCTTATATAGTGTCATGTCGGATGCTGTTCACACTAGGGCGTCCGACAGACAGCGGTAATTCTACTTACGTTCACTACACGCTCAGTGGCGTTGGTTAGACTTTATCCAGCTTGCTCGGGGTTAATCTAGCTGGTAATTTGGTTGGAGGCTAGGTCACGCCCCCGGCCTTTAAATAGTCGTGTTGGACTTTGGGCGTCGCCGAATATAGCTTGTGTCTTGTGCCTGGTGATCTCGGTCTGGAGTGGTGGTCTAGGAGAAGAAATATTGTATCTGGTGGTGTATTATCCTTTGTCATATTCCTCCTTCCTATATTTGTATTTGTTTTGCCCTGTGCACATTATAGTGTATTCCTGTGTGTCTGCGGCGTGGTGCGTTTTTCTGTTTTCCCTGTCTGTGCTTTCTGTGGGGATTGGTGTGTGGTCTTCACTGGGTGGCGGGTGGTGGTTTCAGCTTAGGGCTGAAACAGGAGACAGGGTCAGGCCTGGCGGCCCAGACATGCACACCTTTAGTGTAACTTCTGGGAAAGGGACAGACAGGGTTTCCCTAGCCTGAGGGATATCGCAGGGGCCCGGGTAACCAACCTTAGTCTACCCAGTACTCCCGTGACATATAGACAGGTGTACGCCTTTCCAAATCAAGTCCTATCAGTTTAATTAAACACAGTTGGCCTCCAGTGAAGGAGTAGAACCATCTCAAGGAGGATCACAAGGAAATGGACAGCATGTGACTTAAATATGAGTGTCTGAGCAAAGGTTCTGAATACTTATGACCATGTGATATTTCAGTTTTTCTTTTTTACTAAATTTGCAAAAATTTCTACATTTCTGTTTTTTTCAGTCAAGATGGAGTGCAGAATGTACATTAATGTGAAAAAAATAACTTTTTTTTTATTTACCAAATGGCTGCAATGAAACAAAAAGTGAAAAATTTAAAGGGCTCTGAATACTTTCCGTACCCACTGTATAAAGTCTTTCACAATGCCTACTCCTGTAACTACTGTCAGAGGTTTTATTCTAATATGCTAAAGTCTTTCTAGACATCAACTTGTGTGAAAAGAAAGTCTCATAAGAATGTAGATAACATCTATGAAGAATGGACAGTTAGTGGAAACTTGCTCCAAACTCACCAGACCATTTTTCAGGAAATTTTCTATACAAAATGTTTAGGAGACCATTGCCTTCACCATATTTTTCAAAGTGGATTTTTTTAGTAGATCAAGTGCATGGCTATGTTTTTCCATGCTATAAATAATGTTTCCGTAAGAAAGATACATATGTTACTAATCCACTATTAAACTAGATTTCTCAAAGACACGCTAATAGGACCTGGACCAATACATTTGGACTTTTATTATTAATTATATGAGTCAATTATTTTCTTTCAAAAACCTTTTTGTGAAGGGATTTTAGACTTCCATTTCATTTATCACCCACTTGTGAAGGGTCTCCCACAACTTAAACATGAATAAGCAAAGAGTATAGCCTGAATATCAATTCCCCTGGACCATGGGAGTTAATAATACCAATAGTAGGTAAGGAAGAAATAAGTAGATTTATTCATAAGTGTTAGGAATCTGTAAGTATTTGTAAAAATGTGTTCTGGGGATGAGAAATTGGATTTAAAATAGTTAAAAGGAAAACAAAGTCTGCAATACACATATATTACCAAGTGTTATCAAATCAACACTTTCCCATGGTATAAAGTCTAGAAGCATGGCAAAGTATTCTAGTCCTGAATCGTGCAATAAAGGTTTTTCAATTAAAGGTGTGGCGTTCACCCACACCTTCTTTGCCACCTTATAAACAGAAAATAGATTAAGTCAAACACCTTTATCTGGTCTCTGTCTGTTCCTTTCCTTAGCCCCTAAATCACAGCAATTTGAGAGCTTAAGATGCGATTTTACAATAAATTTTTACTGTTTACTGTTGATTTACTGGATGAGACGATCAGTCAACTTTTACACTTAGATGACATAGTGTTTAAGGAGATGGAGGACAGAGCTCAACCCCCTGGCTGTGTTGGTGGCTTTTTCAGTCATGGTGGTAGGAGGACTGACAGTGGCTGCGGAAGTGGTAGTGGCACTCAGACTCAGGACAAATCTACAGATGGGAATCAGACAGGGAGGCAAGGAACAGGTTGCCTAGATATGAATGATGATTATTGTGTGGTGGACAAGACCTGGGAACGAGATTGAGTGCCAAGGAGGTGATGTCATCAGAAGAGGAGGATGTTGGCATGGACAATAAAAAGTGGACAGTTCCATCCAACTGCCACTCTATTCATTGGGCTGCCATAAAAAGTAGCAGCTCCATAAATAATAAATGGGGGGAATAAATGGAGCAGTGGTTGAGCATGTGCACTGCCATAAAAGCTCCCTGCTCTGCCAATCGGTGCTGGTCTCAGAGCTTGGATCGCCACTGATAAACAAGTTATCACCAGTACTTTAGATAGATGACAACTTGTTTTAACCGGACAACTCCTCTAATAGTACATGACAGACTGGGAAATAATTATAATAAATTATAATAATAAGCAGTTAGAGAGCGGGCTAATCAAAAAGCAAGGTGGCAAAGATGTCCAAGTGAAACTATGCTAAAAATAATTGGCTACAGTGCAGTCATGTTATTTAATAACAGTATAATGACATTATTCAGTGATTACATGGTTGTATTCAGTCCCAGAATGGTAGTGTTATTAAATACCGATATGGTGGTAACATTTGGCTTTGGTAAATCAGTACTAAGACACATGCACATTAAGGTATTACACTATGTAACACAATTTTTGTCCCTGGCTTCCAAGTGTAATATTTCAACTGCTTATGTTTAAAGACTATGGAAAAATGACTTCATTCAGCACAAACTTTGATTTTATGACCACAGGGCAGAAAAATGTTGTATATATTGTGTCAAAAAAAGGAAATTACACTATAACAATTTTTTATATATTTTTTGTTCCTGGGTCCAAAGTGTGTTTTCCTAACCCGTTATGCCTAAAGCAAATAGAAAATAGTTGTTGTTCCACAAAAACTTTGCTTCTGTGATCAGGACAATGAAATTTTGAAATTTGTCTGTTTTCGGGAAAATTCTCCATTCGTATTCAATACTGAGTAGTCTTCAGTGTCCTGATCACAGAAGCAAAGTTTTTGTGGAACAACAACTATTTTCTATTTGTTTTAGGCATAACGGGTTAGGAAAACACACTTTGGACCCAGGAACAAACAATAAATAAATAAACATTTGTTACATAGTGTTATTACATATTACATGCACATTAAAGCCCATTTACATTAGTTTTCAACTTCTTTATTTTAATTTTGTAGATTTTTAGATTGCTAGTCAAAGTCATGGCCGAAAGTGCTGTTACCCTTGAAATTGTCCCAGAAAATGAAGTATTTCTCCCAGAAAATTATTGCAATGTCACGTTTTATTATACACATGTGTATTTTCTTTGTGTGCATTGGACTAACAAGAAAAAAATTTTTCACACAAAATCCCCAAAATGGGCTGGACAAAATATTTGGCACCTTTCAAAAATTGTTGGCAAACAACTTTTTTTCAAGCATGTGATTCTCGTTCAAACTCACCTGTGGCAAGTACCAGGTGTGGACAATATGAAAATCACATGTGAAACCAGATAAAAAGGGGGGAAGTTGACTCAATCTTTGCATTGTGTGGCTGTGTGTGCTACACTAAGCATGGAGAAAAGAAAGAGGAGAAGAGAACTGTCTGAGGACTTGAGAACTAAAAATGTTGAACAATATCATCTCAAGGTTACAAATCCACCTGCAGAGATCTTGATGTTACTTTGTCCATGATGTGCAACATAATCAAGAAGTTTACCACCTACAGTACTGTAGCTAATCTCCTTGAATGTGGACGGCATAGAAAAACTGATGAAAGGTTGCAGCAATGAATAGTTCGGATGGTGGATAAGCGGCCCCACTCAAGTTCCAAAGAAATTCAAATTGTCCTACTGTCACAGACGTGGTTTGTGGAACCACTGTGCCTCGGACCGCGGAGAGCCTGGAGGGGCGTGACTAAGCGAGCACTGGACTGTTCACTAGAGCCTCTGATGGTGAGGTTAGACTTGGCTCCCGAAGAAAGCCAGGTGACACTCCAGGACAGACCAGCTGATGCTAGGCAGAGTACATATCAGAGTGTGGCAGGCAGAGTGCGTATCAGAGTGCAGCAGGCAGGATCTGCACCAGAGTGCAGCAGCAGAGTGCTTGTCAGAGTGCAGCAGGCAGGATCTGCACCAGAGTGCAGCAGACAGGATCTGCACCAGAGTGCAGCAGGCAGGATCTACACCAGAGTGCAGCAGGCAGGATCTGCACCAGAGTGTAGCAGGCAGAGTGCATGTCAGAGTGCAGCAGGCAGGATCTGCACCAGAGTGCAGCAAGAACTGGTATGCAACCTTACACAACTTGGACTGCAGAACAGGAAGGTTGCTCAGGCACCTCTCCAGAGAGGAGGAAGCAATATATACATAATGCCCCACAGCCATTGGCTGCGAAGGAAATAGCAAGTGCACGCGCTGACCCTTTAAAAGGGCGGGAGCCATGTCAGGACATGGCTGGAGGTCCGGCTGGAAGGTCTGCTGGAAGAATGCAGAGCATGGGGAAGAGAAGCACCGACCACAGCGTGGGTGAGTGAAGTGACAGCCGGAGATCCTGCCAGTCTGAGTAGGGATCCGGCATGGTGCTAACAGTACCTCTCCTTTTATGCCCCCTCCTCTTCAGGCCATCCAGGAAGAGGAGAATTGGAGCATGAATGTTCTCCTTAGGCTCCCAGGAGCTCTCCTCAGGACCAAAACCCTTCCAGTCGACAAGGAAGAAGGTCTTGCCTCTCACCCTCTTCATGGCCAAGATGTTCTCCACTTCAAAAACATCATCCAAGGCAGTTGGCACAGGCGTGATACTGGGATCCTTGAAGAAGGGATTCAGGATGACTGACTTCAGCAGAGATACATGGAAAGAATTCGGAATCCGTAATGAAGGTGGCAACTTCAGTTTATAGGAGGCCTCGTTGATCCGCTTCAGCTCCACGAAAGGCCCCATAAAACGAGGACCCAACTTGTAAGAGGGAATTCTCAATCGGATGTACCTGGACGAGAGCCATACCTTGTCGCCGGGGCGGAAGCACGGGTGGAGGATGCTTTTAAAGTGGATTTGGTGTCCTCCCACAACTTTACAAAACCCTTGGAGAGAACATCTGCAGCAGGATCATCAGAAGGAACCATCACCGGGAGGGGAACCTCGGGTTGCCAACCGAACACAACGTAGAAAAGAGACTCTCCCAAGGCTTCACCAACGTGATAGTTGTACGATAACTCAGCCCAGGGAAATAATTTCAACCAATCATCTGTGTGGGCATTAATGAAGTGTCGCAAGTAGTTGCCCAGGATCTCCACTTGCTCATTCGACTGAGGGTGATAGGACGAAGAGAAGTCCAAGACGATATCCAGATGTTTACAGAGAGCTTGCCAGAGTCCAGAAGTGAACTGCGAACCTCAATCGGACACTATGTGACTAGGAAATCCATGCTGGTGGAAAATATGTTTGATGAAGCTGTCAGCCAGTTCAGGAGCAGACGGAAGAGCAGACAACGGGTAAAATGCGCCATTTTGGAGAAGTGATCCACAACTACCCAGATGACGGTGCAACCCTCAGATACTTACAAATCTGCAATGAAGTCCATTGCTATGGGCTACCATGGACCAGACGGCATGGGTAACAATAGGAGAGAACCGGTAGGAAGTCATGTCTGGGAACTGTCATGATTCCCAATGGCAGGGAAACATCAAAACACAAAGATAACGGACGAGCTCTGGGTGATGGAATCTCGAGCTGACCGTGAGCTAAATCTACCACACAACTAATAGTAGCCAGGGAGCATACCTGATTAACCCTAGATGCCACGCGCCAGCCGGAGGACTAACTACCCCTGGTAGAGGAAGGAACAGACCTGGCTTACCTCTAGGGAAATACCCCAAAAGATGATAGCAGCCCCCCACATGTAATGACGGTGAGTTTAGAGGAAAAGACATACACAGTATGAAGGTAGATTTAGCAAAGAGAGGTCCACTTACTAGATAGCAGAAGGATACAAAAGAGGACTTCACGGTCAACTGAAAACCCTATCAAAAAAACATCCTGAAATTACTTTAAGACTCCTGTGTCAACTCATGACACAGGAGTGGCAATTTCAGCCCACAAGAGCTTCCAGCTACAGAGAATAACAAAACTGCAAACTGGACAAAAGATACAAAACAAAAGGACAAAGTCCACTTAGCTGATCAGCAGACTAGTAGCAGGAACATGCAACCGAAGGCTCTGCTTACAATGATGACCGGCAAGGAAATGACTGGAGAGCAAGGCTAAATAGGAAACTCCCAAACACTGATGGGAGCAGGTGAACTGAGACTGCAAAGACACACAAGTCACCAGTACCACCAGCAACCAACAGGGGAGCCCAAAAGCGGATTCACAACAGTACCCCCCCCTTAAGGAGGGGGCACCGAACCCTCACGAGAACCACCAGGACGATCTGGATGAGCCCTATGAAAGGCACGAACCAAATCCGAGGCATGAACATCAGAGGCAGTTACCCAAGAATTATCTTCTTGACCATAGCCCTTCCATTTAACCAGATACTGAAGTCTCCGTCTGGAAATACGGGAGTCCAGGATCTTCTCCACAACGTACTCTGTCATGATTCTCAATGGCAAGAGAACGTAATTAAGCATACAAAAGGACTAGATCTTGGAAGATGGGAACTCGAGCTGACCATGAGCTAAACCTACCGCACAACTAACAGTGGCCGGGTAGCGTGCCTACGTTTTATCCCTAGACGCCCAGCGCCAGCCGGAGAACTGACTGACCCTAGCAGAGGAAAATACAGACCTGGCTTACCTCTAGAGAAATTTTCCCCAAAAGGCAGACAGTAGCCCCCACATATATTGGCGGTGATTTTAGAGGAAAATGACATACGAAGTATGAAGATAGGTTTAGCAAATTGAGGTCCGCTTACTAGATAGTAGGAAGACAGAAAAGGGAACTTCACGGTCAGCTGAAAACCCTTTCAAAATACCATCCTGAAATTACTTTAAGACTCTAACATCAACTCATGACACCAGAGTGGCAATTTCAGCTCACAAGAGCTTCCAGCCTCAGAAATATTCAATCACAGAGAACTGGAACAAAAATGCAAAACAAACTTAGGACAACAAGTCCAACTTAGCTGATAGTAGTCTAGGAGCAGGAACATGCAACAGAAAGGCTTCTGGTAACATTGTTGGCCGGCATAGAAATGACTGAGGAGCAAGGCTAAATAGAAAACTCCCACATACTGATGGAAAACAGGTGAACAGAGGAGATGAAGCACACAAGTGCAGTACCACCAGAAACCACCGGGGGAACCCAGAAACCAAATTCACAACAGTACCCCCCCCCCTCAAGGAGGGGGCACTGAACCCTCACCAGAACCACCAGGGCGATCAGGATGAGCCCTATGAAAGGCACGGACCAAATCGGAGGCATGAACATCAGAGGCTGTCACCCAAGAGTTATCCTCCTGACCGTAGCCCTTCCACTTGACCAGATACTGAAGTCTCCATCTGGAAACACGGGAGTCCAAGATCTTCTCGACAACGTACTCCAACTCACCCTCAACCAACACCGGAGCAGGAGGCTCAACGGAAGGCACAACCGGTACCTCATACCTGCGCAACAATGACCGATGGAAGACATTATGAATAGAAAAAGATGCAGGGAGGTCCAAATGAAAGGACACAGGGTTAAGAATCTCCAATATCTTGTACGGGCCGATGAACCGAGGCTTAAACTTAGGAGAAGAAACCTTCATAGGGACAAAACGAGAAGATAACCACACCAAGTCCCCAACACAAAGACGAGGACCAACACGACGACGGCGGTTGGCAAAATGCTGAGTCTTCTCCTGGGACAACTTCAAATTGTCCACCACATGCCCCCAAATCTGATGCAACCTCTCCACCACAGCATCCACTCCAGGACAATCCGAAGACTCCACCTGACCGGAAGAGAAACGAGGATGAAACCCCGAATTACAGAAGAAAGGAGAAACCAAGGTGGCAGAACTAGCCCGATTATTGAGGGCAAACTCCGCCAAGGGCAAAAAGGCAACCCAATCATCCTGATCCGCAGACACAAAACACCTCAAATAAGTCTCCAAGGTCTGATTAGTTCGCTCGGTCTGGCCATTAGTCTGAGGATGGAAAGCAGACGAAAAAGACAAATCAATGCCCATCCTAGCACAGAACGCTCGCCAAAATCTAGACACGAATTGGGTTCCCCTGTCAGAAACGATATTCTCCGGAATACCATGCAAGCGCACCACATTTTGAAAAAACAGAGGAACCAGCTCGGATGAGGAAGGCAATTTGGGCAAGGGAACCAAATGGACCATCTTAGAGAAACGGTCACACACCACCCAGATGACAGACATCTTCTGAGAAACAGGGAGATCAGAAATAAAATCCATGGAGATGTGAGTCCAAGGCCTCTTCGGAATAGGCAAAGATAACAACAATCCACTAGCCCGAGAACAACAAGGCTTGGCCCGAGCACAAACATCACAAGACTGCACAAAACCTCGCACATCTCGCGACAGGGAAGGCCACCAGAAGGACCTAGCCACCAAATCCCTGGTACCAAAGATTCCAGGATGACCTGCTAACGCAGAAGAATGGACCTCCGAGATGACTCTACTGGTCTAATCATCAGGAACAAACATTCTACCAGGCGGGCAACGATCAGGTCTATTAGCCTGAAACTCCTGCAAGACCCGTCGCAAGTCTGGGGAAACAGCAGATAATATCACTCCATCCTTAAGGATACCTGTAGGTTCAGAATTACCAGGGGAATCAGGCTCAAAACTCCTAGAAAGGGCATCCGCCTTCACATTTTTAGAACCTGGTAGGTAAGAAACCACAAAATTAAACCAAGAGAAAAATAACGACCAGCGCGCCTGTCTAGGATTCAGGCGCCTGGCAGACTCAAGATAAATCAAATTCTTGTGGTCGGTCAATACCACCACCTGATGTCTAGCCCCCTCAAGCCAATGACGCCACTCCTCAAAAGCCCACTTCATAGCCAAGAGCTCCCGATTACCAATATCATAATTTCGCTCAGCGGGCGAAAATTTATGAGAAAAGAACGCACAAGGTCTCATCACGGAGCAGTCAGAACTTTTCTGCGACAAAACCGCCCCAGCTCCGATTTCTGAAGCGTCAACCTCAACCTGAAAAGGAAGAGTAACATCAGGCTGACGCAATACAGGGGCGGAAGAAAAGCGGCGCTTAAGCTCCCGAAAGGCCTCCACAGCAGCAGGGGACCAATCAGCAACATCAGCACCCTTCTTAGTCAAATCAGTCAACGGTTTAGCAACATCAGAAAAACCAGTTATAAATCGACGATAAAAATTAGCAAAGCCCAAAAACTTCTGAAGGCTCTTAAGAGAAGAGGGTTGCGTCCAATCACAAATAGCCTGAACCTTGACAGGGTCCATCTCAATGGAAGAGGGGGAAAAAATGTACCCCAAAAATGAAATCTTTTGAACCCCAAAAACGCACTTAGAACCCTTTACACACAAGGAATTAGAGCGCAAAACCTGAAAAACCCTCCTGACCTGTTGGACATGAGAGTCCCAGTCATCCGAAAAAATCAAAATATCATCAAGATACACAATCAAAAATTTATCCAAATAATCACGGAAAATGTCATGCATAAAGGACTGAAAGACTGAAGGGGCATTTGAAAGACCAAAAGGCATTACTAAATACTCAAAATGGCCCTCAGGCGTATTAAATGCGGTTTTCCACTCATCCCCCTGCTTAATTCGCACCAAATTATACGCCCCACGAAGATCAATCTTAGAGAACCACTTGGCCCCCTTTATTCGAGCAAACAAATCAGTAAGCAGTGGCAAAGGATACTGATATTTAACCGTGATTTTATTCAAAAGCCGATAATCAATAAACGGCCTCAAAGAGCCATCTTTTTTAGATACAAAGAAAAAAACGGCTCCTAAGGGAGATGACGAAGGACGAATATGTCCCTTTTCCAAGGACTCCTTAATATATTCCCGCATAGCAGCATGTTCAGGCACAGATAGATTAAATAAACGACCCTTTGGAAACTTACTGCCCGGAATCAGATCTATAGTACAATCGCAATCTCTGTGCGGAGGTAGTGAACCAAGTTTAGGCTCCTCAAAAACGTCACGATAATCAGATAAAAATTCCGGAATCTCAGAGGGAATAGATGACGAAATGGAAACCAAAGGTACGTCCCCATGAGTCCCCTGACATCCCCAGCTTAACACAGACATTGCTTTCCAGTCGAGGACTGGGTTATGAGATTGCAGCCATGGCAATCCAAGCACCAACACATCATGTAGATTATACAACACAAGGAAGCGAATAATCTCCTGGTGATCCGGATTAATACGCATAGTTACTTGTGTCCAGTATTGTGGTTTGTTACTAGCCAATGGCGTGAAGTCAATACCCTTCAGAGGTATAGGAACTTCCAGAGGCTCTAAATCAAACCCACAGCGTTTGGCAAAGGACCAATCCATAAGACTCAAAGCGGCGCCAGAGTCGACATAGGCGTCCGCGGTAATAGACGATAAAGAGCAAATCAGGGTCACAGATAGAATAAACTTAGACTGTAAAGTGCCAATTGAAACAGACTTATCAACTTTCTTAGTACGTTTAGAGCATGCTGATATAACATGAGTTGAATCACCACAATAGAAGCATAACCCATTTTTTCGCCTAAAATTCTGTCGTTCGCTTCTGGACAGAATTCTATCACATTGCATAATCTCTGGCGCCTTCTCAGTAGACACCGCCAAATGGTGCACAGGTTTGCGCTCCCGCAAACGCCGATCAATCTGAATAGCCATTGTCATGGACTCATTCAGACCTGTAGGCACAGGGAACCCCACCATAACATCTTTAATGGCATCAGAGAGACCCTCTCTGAATTTCGCCGCCAGGGCGCACTCATTCCACTGAGTAAGCACAGACCACTTACGAAATTTTTGGCAGTATATTTCAGCCTCATCTTGCCCTTGAGACAGGGCCATTAAGGCTTTTTCAGCCTGAATCTCTAAATGAGGTTCCTCATAAAGCAACCCCAAAGCCAGGAAAAACGCATCCACATTGAGCAACGCAGGATCCCCTGGTGCCAAAGCAAATGCCCAATCCTGAGGGTCGCCCCGGAGCAAGGAAATTACAATCCTGACCTGCTGTGCAGGATCTCCAGCGGAGCGAGATCTCAGAGACAAAAATAATTTACAATTATGTTTGAAATTCTGGAAGCGAGATCTATCCCCAGAGAAAAATTCAGGTAAAGGAATTCTAGGTTCAGATGTAGGAGCATGAATAACGAAATCCTGTAAGCTTTGAACCTTCATAGCGAGATTATTCAAACCTGTAGCTAAACTCTGTGGATCCATATTAATCAGGTGAAATCAGAACCATTCAAGGATTAGAAGGAGAGAGAGACGAAGGCTGCAGTAAGCAGAGATGCTAGTGAATCAACTAATGAGCAAACTCAGGAAAAAAAAAAAAAAATTCTCTGCAGACTTCTTTTCTCTCCTTTCTTCTGCCAATTATTTTAACCCTTGGCCGGCCAAACTGTCATGATTCTCAATGGCAAGAGAACGTAATTAAGCATACAAAAGGACTAGCTCTTGGAAGATGGGAACTCGAGCTGACCATGAGCTAAACCTACCGCACAACTAACAGTGGCCGGGTAGCGTGCCTACGTTTTATCCCTAGACGCCCCGCGCCAGCCGGAGAACTGACTGACCCTAGCAGAGGAAAATACAGACCTGGCTTACCTCTAGAGAAATTTTCCCCAAAAGGCAGACAGTAGCCCCCACATATATTGGCGGTGATTTTAGAGGAAAATGACATACGAAGTATGAAGATAGGTTTAGCAAATTGAGGTCCGCTTACTAGATAGTAGGAAGACAGAAAAGGGAACTTCACGGTCAGCTGAAAACCCTTTCAAAATACCATCCTGAAATTACTTTAAGACTCTAACATCAACTCATGACACCAGAGTGGCAATTTCAGCTCACAAGAGCTTCCAGCCTCAGAAATATTCAATCACAGAGAACTGGAACAAAAATGCAAAACAAACTTAGGACAACAAGTCCAACTTAGCTGATAGTAGTCTAGGAGCAGGAACATGCAACAGAAAGGCTTCTGGTAACATTGTTGGCCGGCATAGAAATGACTGAGGAGCAAGGCTAAATAGAAAACTCCCACATACTGATGGAAAACAGGTGAACAGAGGAGATGAAGCACACAAGTGCAGTACCACCAGAAACCACCGGGGGAGCCCAGAAACCAAATTCACAACAGTACTCCAATTCACCCCCTACCAGCACAGGAGCAGGAGGTTCAGCAGAAGGAACCACTGGTACCTCATACCTCCGCAACAACGACCGATGGAATACATTATGGATAGCGAAAGATGCCGGGAGGTCCAAACGAAAGGACACAGGGTTAAGAATCTCCAAAATCCTATAAGGACCGATGAACCGGGGCTTAAACTTAGGAGAAGAAACCCTCATAGGGACAAAACGGGAAGACAACCACACCAAGTCCCAAACACGAAGGCGAGGACCAACACGACGCCGGCGGTTAGCAAACTGCTGAGTCCTCTCCTGGGACAACTTCAAATTGTCCACCACTTGTCCCCAAATCCGATGCAACCGATCCACCACAGCATCAACTCCCGGACAATCCGAAGATTCCACCTGACCAGATGAAAAACGAGGGTGAAACCCTGAATTGCAAAAGAAAGGGGAAACCAAAGTGGCAGAACTAGCCCGATTATTAAGAGCAAACTCTGCCAACGGCAAAAAGGCAACCCAGTCATCCTGATCCACAGACACAAAACACCTCAAATAAGTCTCCAAAGTTTGATTAGCTCGCTCCGTCTGGCCATTAGTCTGAGGATGGAATGCAGACGAAAAAGACAAATCAATTCCCAACCTGGAACAGAATGTCCGCCAAAATCTAGACACGAACTGGGTTCCCCTGTCAGAAACGATGTTTTCCGGAATCCCATGCAGGCGAACCACATTTTGAAAAAACAGAGGGACCAATTCAGATGAGGAAGGCAACTTAGGCAATGGCACCAAATGGACCATTTTAGAAAAACGGTCACACACCACCCAGATGACAGACATCTTCTGAGAAACAGGGAGATCAGAAATAAAGTCCATAGAGATGTGCGTCCAAGGCCTCTTCGGAATAGGCAAGGGCAACAATAACCCACTAGCCCTAGAACAACAAGGCTTGGCCCGAGCACAAACATCACAAGACTGCACAAAAACACGCACATCTCGAGACAGGGAAGGCCACCAGAAGGACCTAGCCACCAAATCTCTAGTACCAAAAATTCCAGGATGACCTACCAGAGTAGAAGAATGAACTTCCGAGATGACTCTACTGGTCCAATCATCAGGAACAAACAGTCTACCAGGTGGACAACGATCAGGTCTATCTGCCTGAAATTCTTGCAAAGCATGTCGCAAGTCTGGGGAGACAGCAGACAAAACCACCCCATCCTTAAGGATACCAGCAGGTTCAGAATCCCCAGGAGAGTCAGGCTCAAAACTCCTAGAAAGAGCATCTGCCTTCACATTTTTAGAACCCGGTAAGTATGAGACCACAAAATTAAACCGAGAAAAAAACAACGACCAGCGTGCCTGTCTAGGATTCAGGCGCCTGGCAGACTCCAGATAAATCAGATTCTTGTGATCAGTCAAAACCACCACCTGATGTCTGGCACCCTCAAGCCAATGACGCCACTCCTCAAACGCCCACTTCATGGCCAAAAGCTCCCGATTACCAACATCATAGTTTCGCTCGGCGGCCGAAAATTTACGAGAAAAGAACGCACAAGGTCTCATCACTGAGCAATCGGAACTTTTCTGCGACAAAACCGCCCCTGCTCCGATCTCGGAAGCATCGACCTCAACCTGAAAGGGAAGAGAAACATCAGGCTGGCGCAACACAGGAGCAGACGAAAAGCGGCGCTTAAGCTCCCGAAAGGCCTCCACAGCAGCAGGGGACCAATCGGCAACATCAGCACCCTTTCTAGTCAAATCAGTCAAAGGTTTAGCAACGCCAGAAAACCCAGTTATAAATCGACGATAGAAATTAGCAAAGCCCAAGAATTTCTGAAGACTCTTAAGAGAAGTAGGCTGCGTCCAGTCACAAATAGCCCGAACCTTAACAGGGTCCATCTCAACAGAAGAAGGGGAAAAAATGTACCCCAAAAAAGAAATCTTTTGAACCCCAAAAACACACTTTGAACCCTTTACACACAAAGAACTAGTCCGCAAAACCTGAAAAACCCTCCTGACCTGTTGAACATGAGACTCCCAGTCATCAGAAAAAATCAAAATATCGTCCAAATACACAATCATAAATTTATCCAAATATTCACGGAAAATATCATGCATAAAGGACTGAAAGACCGAAGGTGCATTTGAAAGGCCGAAAGGCATTACTAAATACTCAAAATGGCCCTCAGGCGTATTAAATGCGGTTTTCCACTCATCCCCCTGCTTAATTCGCACCAAATTATACGCCCCACGAAGATCAATCTTAGAGAACCACTTAGCCCCTCTTATGCGAGCAAACAAATCAGTCAACAAAGGCAACGGATACTGATATTTGACTGTAATTTTATTCAGGAGTCGATAATCAATACAAGGCCTCAGAGAGCCAACCTTCTTAGACACAAAGAAAAAACCAGCTCCTAAAGGAGATGAAGAAGGACGAATATGTCCCTTTTCCAGGGACTCCTTAATATACTCTCGCATAGCAGCATGTTCAGGCACAGATAAATTAAACAAACGACCCTTTGGAAATTTACTGCCAGGAATCAGATCTATGGCGCAATCACAATCTCTGTGGGGAGGGAGAGAACCAATCTTAGGCTCTTCAAAAACATCACGATAATCAGACAAAAATGCTGGAATCTCAGAGGGAGTAGATGACGAAATGGAAACCAAAGGTACATCCCCATGAGCCCCCCGACATCCCCAGCTTATCACAGACATTGTTTTCCAGTCAAGGACTGGGTTATGAGATTGTAACCATGGTAATCCAAGCACTAAAACATCATGTAAATTGTACAACACAAGGAAGCGAATCACCTCCTGATGGTCTGGAGTCATACGCATAGTCACTTGCGTCCAGAATTGTGGTTTATTACTAGCCAAAGGGGTAGAATCAATACCCTTCAGAGGTATAGGGACTTCCAGTGGCTCTAAATCAAACCCACAGCGCCTGGCAAAGGACCAATCCATAAGACTCAGGGCGGCGCCAGAGTCCACATAGGCATCCACAGTAATAACTGATAATGAACAAATCAAGGTTACAGACAGAATAAATTTAGACTGTAAAGTGCAAATAGACTTGTCAGCCTTCTTTGTGCGTTTAGAGCATGCTGATATAACATGAGCAGAATCACCACAATAGAAACATAACCCATTTTTACGCCTGTAATTCTGCCGCTCGCTTCTGGACAGAGTTCTGTCACATTGCATATTCTCTGGCGACTTTTCAGAAGATACCGCCAAATGGTGCACAGGCTTGCGCTCCCGCAAACGCCGATCAATCTGAATAGCCATTGTCATGGACTCATTCAGACCTGTAGGCGCAGGGAACCCGACCATAACATCCTTAACGGCATCAGAGAGGCCCTCTCTGAAATTTGCCGCTAGGGCGCACTCATTCCACTGAGTAAGCACAGACCATTTACGAAATTTTTGGCAGTATATCTCAGCTTCATCTTGCCCTTGAGATAGGGCTATCAAAGCTTTTTCAGCTTGAATCTCCAAATTAGGTTCCTCATAAAGCAAGCCTAAAGCCAGAAAAAAGGCATCCACATTGAGCAACGCAGGATCCCCTGGTGTCAATGAAAATGCCCAGTTTTGAGGGTCACCTCGCAGCAAAGAAATCACAATCTTAACCTGCTGGACAGGATCTCCAGAGGAGTGAGGTCTGAGAGAAAGGAATAATTTACAATTATATTTGAAATTCAGAAACCGAGATCTATCTCCGGAAAACACCTCTGGTGTAGGAATCTTAGGTTCAGACATCGGAGTATGTATAACAAATTCTTGTAAATCTTGAACCTTAGTAGCAAGATTATTTAAACCTGCAGCCAAGCTCTGAGGATCCATCTTTAAACAGGTGAGATCAGAGCCATTCAAGGATTAGAAGGAGAGATAGGCAAAGGCTGTAATTAGAGCTGAAATACAACTGATCCAACTATGGAGCAAACATAGGGAAAAAAAAAAAAAACTCTACAGACTTCTTTTTCTCTCCTTTCTTCTGCCAGTAACTTTAACACGGGCCGGTCATACTGTCATGATTCCCAATGGCAGGGAAACATCAAAACACAAAGATAACGGACGAGCTCTGGGTGATGGAATCTCGAGCTGACCGTGAGCTAAATCTACCACACAACTAATAGTAGCCAGGGAGCATACCTGATTAACCCTAGATGCCACGCGCCAGCCGGAGGACTAACTACCCCTGGTAGAGGAAGGAACAGACCTGGCTTACCTCTAGGGAAATACCCCAAAAGATGATAGCAGCCCCCCACATGTAATGACGGTGAGTTTAGAGGAAAAGACATATACAGTATGAAGGTAGATTTAGCAAAGAGAGGTCCACTTACTAGATAGCAGAAGGATACAAAAGAGGACTTCACGGTCAACTGAAAACCCTATCAAAAAACCATCCTGAAATTACTTTAAGACTCCTGTGTCAACTCATGACACAGGAGTGGCAATTTCAGCCCACAAGAGCTTCCAGCTACAGAGAATAACAAAACTGCAAACTGGACAAAAGATACAAAACAAAAGGACAAAGTCCACTTAGCTGATCAGCAGACTAGTAGCAGGAACATGCAACCGAAGGCTCTGGTTACAATGATGACCGGCAAGGAAATGACTGGAGAGCAAGGCTAAATAGGAAACTCCCAAACACTGATGGGAGCAGGTGAACTGAGACAGCAAAGACACACAAGTCACCAGTACCACCAGCAACCACCAGGGGAGCCCAAAAGCGGATTCACAACAGGGAACCTTATTGCGGGCACAAATCGGACAGGCAGCCATCTAAGTGTGGCACCCCAGGAGTTCGGGTACCACAGTGGTAGAGTCTTCCTCTCAGGGAGGGTGATGTCATGCCTGGAGGATCCCTTTGACAGGTAACCTGTACATGCAACATGTTCTGACTCCAGGCCAGAAGGGGGAGCTCTAAACCCGGTTTCAGAGGAGCTTCCCTAGAGATATATAGATTCTGGCTTGGAGGAGGAGTTAGTTAGTTCAGTTTTAGAGTTTGAGGAGCACAGGAGAAGCAAGGAGCTGGAGGAGAGATGCGACTGGGCTTCCCCCTCGCTGAAGCGCAGGAACCGGACACGAGAGTCCGAGGCTGTGTGGGACTGTATGCTCCACAACAGAAACTGGAGGGCAAGAGATTGAAAGTAACTTGCCTACACCTACACCCTGATGTACGGCAACATACAGAGCCCGAGTCACCGTGAATAGAGACTCCTACAAAATGGCTCACGTTGCCTACCATGCAGGTATTGTCTCAGGACAGAGAGTGAGAGGAAACCTTGAAAGAAGCCATAGGTAGCAAGGGACTATTATACAGCGCGTAGTGGAAGGCTCCCAATCTAACCTGGCAAAGAGAATTCAACTCGTTTCCAGGCTGCCTGGACTCCACCGTCTCCTGTTGCTGGTACCCTGGACTGTGGCAGTGAATCACCAGTAAACAGGTAAAGAGACTACAACCTTGTGTCCTCTGATTTTTTCCGGCACCACACTATCTTTGCCAAATACACCGGGAGCCCTGAGGACCCAGCTTCACCTGTGGGGAGCTGAACCATCCCTGCTGCAGTGCCATTACTCCCCAGAGGACCCCTTTAAGCAGCATCAGTCACCCCTGACCGAATACCACAGCTGGCGTCATGAACATTCTTATTCCTAACAACCCCTTTAAAAACCTTTCCTTTGATTTGGGCGCCCAGGGCCACAGACCTAGTCGCTGCCACAGTGACCACCCCTTTAATGAAGACCGGACTCGTTACCGAGTAACCCCTAGGCCCTGGCGGGCGCTCCATAAGCATAGATCTTCCTCCTCATGGATGGCCACCAGTAGTGGTGAGAAATCAATTGTAGTTTCCCAGCGTGACCAGTCACCTTGGATGAGTGGCCCCATGACAAAACTCGCTACTTCTTGGATTCAGCCACAAGAATTTTTCCTGGGGGAATTCGCGACAGGCTGACTGAAGCGACAGTAACCATCTTGGACGGTTTGATGATAAACTGAGGATCCTCTTCTTGATCCCCGGACAGAAATGAGCAAGAGAGGGCATCGGCTCTGACATTCTTGTCAGCGGTCCTGAAATGTAATAATAAGTTAAAGCAGGCAAAAAACAAAGACCACCTGGCGTGGCATGGATTAAGTCTCTGGGCGGACTGAAGGTGTGCCAGGTTCTTATTGTCCATGTAGATGACCACAGGGTAGACTGCGTCCTCCAGCAGGTACCGTCACTCCTCCAAAGCCATCTTAATGGCGAGTAACTCCAGGTCACCAATGGCGTAGTTACGCTCTGGAGCGGAGAAGGCCTTAGAGAAGAAACCCCAGGACCTGCGGCAACCTGAGGAAGATTTCTGAGTGAGCACAGCTCACAGCTTACTAATTGTAATTTATAAAATACACTGGAGCTACAACTTGAACCGCACAAGTGCTGCTGGTATATCAGACAGATACTGTGCCTATTCTGTCAGCAATAAGAAGACCAGATAATTAATGAGAAATACCGCGCTACGAAGACCAATCTGCGACTTGGGATTTCCGTGACAGACAGACAAACAGACAGACAGACAGACAAACAGACTGAAGTGCCCCTTAGACAATTATATATATAGATAATTTCAGTTTTTTCACACTTTTTTGTTAAGTATATAATTCCACATGTGTTAATTCATAGTTTTGATGCCTTCAGTGTGAATGTACAATTTTCATAGTAATGAAAATACAGAAAAATCTTTAAATGAGAAGGTGTGTCCATCTTTTGGTCTGTACTGTATATTGTGCAGGTTCTTACCGGGGACCTTCTTGCTGATTTGTTGTCCTATCACATCACTGTCAAAGAAGAACATATCTCCAAACATTTTAAGAACCGTAGAACCGTAGAAAAAATGTATTGCAGCACTTAGACAGTTATTTTGCCCCTACTGAAGCACCCAAGTGGTCTCACTCACTATGATACGCCTTTCATGTCCCCTGCAGAGTATTATGCCTCCCCAAAGTATTATGACCCCACTCAGTATGATTGCCCCACAAACCTTACATAAAGTATGATGCCCCATAGCACCCCACACAGTAAGATTGTCACCATAGCCTCCCATACAGTATGGTATCCGCCACAGGCCCCAATATACAGTATGAGAGGCATCACAGACCCTCACACAGTTTGATGTCCACTACAGGACCCTGTATAAAGTGTGATGTCCACCAAAGCTACCCATACAGTATGAGGAACCCACAGCCCCCTTGCAGTACAATGTCCCCCATAACCATTCCATACAGTATGATGATCAACACAGCCCTCAACATAGTATAATGTATCCTATAGACCTCCAGGCAGTATAATTGCCACAGCCACCCCACACAGTATGATAGATCCCCCATATACTATGAAGATCTCCCATAGCCCCAATACTGTATGATGGTCCCTCCACAGCCCCCTATATAGTATGACGGTCCCCCCACAGCCCCCTATATAGTATGATGGTCTATCCAACAGCCCCCTATATAGTATGATGTTCCCACCAACACCCCACCCATTTAGTATGATGGTACACCTCCAGGCAGTATAATTGTACAAGATATTCTGAATATATTGACAGTGAGGGATGGACATATATTATTTATAGAAAAACAATATTGATGAGCATAAGCTAGAGGGAATCTGTCACCAAGTTTTTGCTAGCCCATCTGAGAGCAGCAAAATCGAGGGTCAGAGACCCTGATTCCTGCAATGTACCACTTACTGAGCTGCTTGCTATCTTTTAGATAAAATCACTGTGTCATCTGCTACAAATGTACCTAATCTCTGAATGCTGAGCTCTGTGTAACCCTACCCACACCCCTGATTGGCAGCTTTATGTCCATGTATAGTATACACAAAAAAACGTCAACCAGTGGTGGGGTGGGGTTATACAATGCTCATGAATATGGAGGACTACATGTCAGCATGTTTACTAGTCCTCTAGCGATAATCTACTACTGATAACATTGTAATTTTATTAAAATTACACTAAGAAGCCCAGTAAGTAACACATTGCTGGAATCAGGGTCTCTGTCTCTACATTTTGCTGCTCTCAGATTATGTGGCAAAACTTGGTGACAGATTCTTAAGACAATGAGGCTATCAAATGTATTAACTTCTAATAAATTCCAGAAATAAAAGAAATTTCACTGCTGAGCTATCACCACCAATAGGATACACTTTCCTCCATCTTAGTTAGCATTTTGAAGCTTATACAAAAACGGACTGATCATTACTAGTTATTCATAATGAGCCAATAGTGTCGTGGGAAGATAATACTAGACTAAGCTACAGTGGAAAAAGAGAAAAATTGAGAATTCTAAAATTTATTAATAAAAACAGTTCTTCTTTTTTTAAGGATTTGAAACCTGATAACACAGCAATATACATCCAATTGTCCCTGCTTATTTGTATAGATCTTTTTCTCTCACGAGACAATTATTTTAAGTGTAAGAACAGATACGCTGAGCACATGTATTCAGCAAGCTGCGCTTTACTGATAATCTTTATATTATTTTTTATGTTGAAGTGAATAGAATGTAGAACTTGTCATTGTGCTATCCCTTCCTCTTATTAAATACACATAGAAAGCGCAGGAATTTGTCAAACTAAGTAGTTGCAAAATAACTTACATATGAAAAAATAAATAAAATAGCTTAGGTGGCATTAAAATGTCTGCCCTCACTGAAATCCAATGCTAAAAAAAAATATTAAAACAAAGAATAGTCTTTCTTTATATTTCTAGCACATTTAGCCATACAATACATTGTTAGATTGGACTGATGGATATACATTATCTGCTTAACCCATCTGTTTAACCCATTCAATACCTGTAGTTTTCATACTGCGCTTTTATTTTTTCCTCCTTTTTTCTTTCAAAAGCCATAACTTTCTTTTTACCTTAAAGGGGTATTCTCATCTCCAAGATCCTACCCCAATATGTAGTAGGTGTAGGAATAATAATACTAGCAAATGCCTCCAATTAGAAATGTAGTATAGTTTTTCTGATTTGCTATGTCTCTTTCCTCATGTGTAGGCATTGCAAGACCTTAGGTATCCATGGTTACGACCACTAGCAACTAGCTAACTGTCACTATATCAGTGGTCGTAACCATGGATACCTAAGGTCCTGCAGTGCCTGCATATAAAGAAAGAGACATCACCAATCAGAAAAACTATACTACATTTCTAATTGCAGGTATTTGCTAATATTATTATTATTACTCCTTCTACATATTGGGAGAGGATCTTGGAGATGGAATACCCCTTCAACTTATATGCACGAGGTCTTTTTTTGCAATAGAGTTGTAGTTTTGAATGATACCATTCATTTTACTATATAACCTATTAAAAAAATGAGGGCGAAATTCCAAGTGGGATGAAATGGTGAAAAAAACACAATTTCGCTAATGTTTGTTTTTTCCGGTGTTCATTGTGCAGTAAAAATGAAATGACCTGATAATATAATTCTCCAGGTTCAGTATGATTATAGCAATATTAAACTTGATAGTTTTTTTCTTTATATTGTTATGTTTTTATGTAACTTTTTTTTGGTCGATTCAGCTGTATGAGGGTTTATATTTCACACACTAAGCTGTAGTTTTTATTGTTACCATTTTGGGGTACGTGATTGCTTTTCATTGTATTTTTTACAAAAAAAAAATAAACTAGCATATCAAATTTTTTCTTTTTTGGCATTTCTCATAACACTGGTCAACACAAAAAAATCCTCAGCAAAAGTAATATGTCTGTTTTATAGAGTTTGATGTGCTGATTCCAAATATATGCTTAGTTCTGCTCTGTCACATAAAGTTTTTGAGATAGAAGTATTTTTTATTACGTTATTTCTGCATTTTCAATGTATGTGGTTTTTCCTCTGTTATTCCCATTTCTTTGCTTGTCTTACTTATTTGTGAATTTTCTTACAGTGACTAGATCAGTAAAGGTTTTAGTGAGTTTTATGGGAAGAAGTATTGACAGTGTAGTCAACCAATGACTGCTTCTCGGAAAGTCACATGTTATATGGAGGAGCCCTAACTGTTATGAGGCGGTAAGATTTGAGTCAGTCAGAAAAGGATGGTGATGGCAGCAAGGACTGGTATGTGAGACTCTGACAGGAGACAGGCCTCTACAGAGATCTGAGCCCTGCCACAGGGAGATAGAAGGGAAGGTAGTGGACAGCCGCCATTGTGAGAGGATTTTCATTGCATTTCTGGGACGGCAAGTCGCCTCAGAGGGAAGAAAACAGCTCAGCCACTGATGTGTAACTGAGTGAGGGTCTCCACAGAGAGAGAACTGAAAGCAGCCAATATCACACTGAGAAACTGCCTGTCTGCAAATGTTCATCTGTAAGGAATAGGCTGACCCGTTTACCTCACAACTGTATATAGTTTTCTACCAGATTACCTCCAGTAAAATCAGTTCTAAATACAATCTGCCTCTGTCATCTCTGGGAAAATATCTACATATAGTCGGTCGGCTCATTGCATTTTTTTTGAGTTTGTCACCACCATTGAACTGAACTTACTCTACTGTTTGATCTGATTTAAAGGAGAAAATGCCCCGATAGTGTATCAATCATCCGAACAGATTCTGCTATGTGTGTGGTTCTTTTACACCAAAAGGCCAAGTACGTTCAATCACTCATGATATTAAAAAGATGTACCAGATGTACTGCAAGTGTCCACTTGATGATCAAGACAAAAGCTGGGCCCCTCATGTGATATGCTCAAGTTGTTCAAATGGTCTTCCTGACTGGTTGAATATGAGGAAAGTGGCTATGCTATTTGCTGTTCCCATGATTTGGAGAGAACCCAAAAATCATAGTGATGACTGCTACATTTGTTTTGTCAAACTGAAGGGCTTTTCTGCAAAGAACAAACATAAGATTAATTACCCTGAACTTGAATCTGCAATTAGGCCAGTTCCGCATGATGGTACCTTGCCAGTTCCTGTATCACTGTTGTCTGGATTGGATGAAAATGAAGTAGAATATGAAGACTATGGAGCTGAAGCTACTGGCAAAGACATGGAGACCTCAAGCCAAGATGAGTATGTACCTGATGGAGCAGCCGAGCAGCTAGAACGCTTTACTGAACATGAATGAAATGATCTCATCAGAGACCTTTCATTGTCAAAAGATAAAGATAAACTTCTTCCATTTAGGTTGAAACAGAAGAATCTTCCTCATGTTGATGTCAAAGTGTGTTATTACCGAAACAGAAGTAACACTTTAACACAATTTTTCACAGTTGATGGACCAATGGTGTACTGTAATAATGTGAATGGCCTCTTTGAAGAACTGAATCAAGAGTATTTTGTTGCAGATTGGCGATTGTTTATTGACTCATCCCAAAGAAGTTTGAAAGCAGTGTTGCTTCACAATGGAAATATGAAACCATCAATCCCTATTGCTCACTCATGTCATCTAAACGAAAGTTATGAAAATCTGTCGGTTGTTTTGGATGCTGTACAATATAAGCATCATCAATGGAATATCTGTGGAGATTTGAAAATGATTGGTCTGCTAATAGCAATGCAAGGAGGTTTCACAAAATATTGTTGCTTCTTGTGTTTATGGGACAGTAGAAATACAGTAGAGCATTATGTTCATCGTGATTGGGGACAGAGAAACATCTATGCTCCAGGTAGAGACAATGTTCAGCATAATCCTTTAGTTGCTCCAACAAAAATCTTTCTTCCTCCACTACATATAAAGTTGGGATTGATTAAAAACTTTGTGAAAGCCATGGCAAAGACAAATTCACAAGGTTTCCAGTACATTTCACAGAAATTCTCCAGCATTTCACCGGCAAAACTGAAGGAAGGGTATTTGTTGGTCCTCAGATCAGAGAGCTTATGAGAGATGATGTGTTTGAAGAAACTCTAAATGATAAGGAATTGAGATCTTGGAAAAGCTTCAAGTGGATCTGTGAAAACTTCTTAGGAAAACAAAAATCTACAGAATATGTTGAAGGTGTTGAGGAACTGCTAAATGCATACCAGTGTCTTGGATGTTGCATGTCTCTGAAAATGCATATTTTGCATTCACATTTATACTTTTTCCCTCAAAATCTTGGGGATGTCAGTGATGAACAAGGCAAGCGGTTTCACCAGGACATTAAAGTAATGGAACACCGCTACCAGGGGTTTGGAATGACTCAATGATGGCAGATAGCTGTTGGATGTTATATAGTGACAACCCTGAAAAATCATATCAATGACAGTCTAATGTCAAGCACTTTTAATTTCTGCTCATATTTTGGTTTCTATTTTGCATGTGAAATTATTTTGGTTCAATAAAAACTGTTTTGTAAGGTGAAGCATTTTTTTCTGATATGTAGATTACTGTTTTCTTAATGTCGTCAGTATATTTCCTATACCTTATAATAATGATGCTGCTCCATGGAAACTATACTTGCTACAGAAAAAACTACCGTATTTTCCGGCATATAAGACGACTGGGCGTATAAGACGACCCCCCAACTTTTCCAGTTAAAATATAAAATCTTCTTAAAAGTCGGGGGTCTTCTTATACGCCGTATGTCATCTTATAGGGCCGGTGAATATGTGCCTTTTGGCGTGGGGAGTGGTCCCGATGACGAAGAGAGGGGGCGTCTCACAGTAAAGTGTGAGTGGAGTATATCCCCCTATTACCTCATTGCGGCCGCTCCCAGCACAGAGACCCCCCACGCTGCCGCAATGAGGTAATAGGGGGATATACTCCACTCACACTTTACTGTGAGACACCCCCTCTCTTCGTCATCGGGACCACTCCCCCCCACCCACCATATGCACATTTTATCTGTACCTGGCGTATAAGACGACCCCCGACTTTTAAGAAGATTTTGAGGGGTTAAAAAGTCTTCTTATACGCCGGAAAATACGGTATATACATTTTTGAAATCAGGACAAAATGATGATTCAGAAAAGTACAAAGTCACCTGCGATGATAACAAAAAATATTTTTTGTAGACCTGCGAATGTTTAAAAAACTTTATATTTTGATAAATTGGATTTTTTCAGACACGATGATACCAAATGTGTTTATCTTTTACAATTTGTGCATTTTTTTTTTAATGGGATAAAACAGGGGTGGTACAGTATGTGCATGTCTACTATTAATATACAGTACAAGAACAACATAAAGTTTCTGTCTTGTATCTTTGTATTTTTATCTCCTTCTGACACTCTGTCCATCAAGCTTCACAGAGTGGAATGGATGGTCTAATTCTTCTCTGCTAAAACTACATTTTCCAGCAGCACCCTTCTTCTTCTTAGTGCTGCAGGCCCTTCCCTCTTCTCTCTTGTGTGTTTTTGGATAGAGATGCATAATACTCAACCTGGGCAATTTTTACTCAGAATTATGAAGTTACCATTGATAGCTTTAAATGTAATAACTGTGACCCACTATTTGACCAATACCCATAACTATTTACAAAACCCACATTTAATTGGTGGTTTATGGGGATCTTCAGAGCTGGATCATTCTTCCCCTGCATGCATACTAAAGCTGTGCAGAGCATAGCAGAACTGTTCTACAACCAAGCTGTCAGGGCAATGAGGATTCTGTGAGCGCATCTGGGAGGTGTTTTATTAGACAGGGTCATATAAGAGCATCTGTTTTTCATGAATTACATAGGGTCATTAGGTGCAAATGAGGTTGGTATCAGTGGGATCTTCGGCATTGCATACCTAAATTGTGTTCAAACAGGTTGACGGATGTTTTATAAGACAGTGTCATTAGAATTATCTGAGCATGCTCGACTGACAACATTGGAGCGCAACCAGTGCAGATTTAAGAACAGGTTGTATGGACACACATGACTAATTCTGTATGTACAAAAAACTGAGACCACATTATGATTTTGGACATTGCTCTTTAAACTTTTATGCATTTTTTTACAACACTTTTTTATTTTATACCGTATATATACTCGAGTATAAGCTGAGATTTTCAGCCCATTTTTTTAGGCTGAAATTGCCCCTCTCGGCTTATACTCGAGTCATTCCCAGGGGTCGGCAGCTGTCTAATCATACTCACCTGCTCCTGGCGTGGTCCCTGGTTCTCCGGGCGCCGGCAGCTTCTTCCAGCATTGAGCAATCACATGGTACCGCTCATTACAGTAATGAATATGGACCCGACTCCACTCCCATAGGGGTGGAGCCGCATATTCATTACTGTAATGAGTGGTACCATGTGACCGCTCAACACATGTAGAAGCTGCTGGAGCCCGGAGAACCAGGGACGTGCAGGGACCGCGCCAGGAGCAGGTGAGTATAATGGGGGCATTGCGCGATATTCACCTGTCCGAGTTCCATCGCCGCTCAGTCTTCCGCGTCCTCTGCAGTGATGCTCAGGTCAGAGGGCGCGATGACTCGATTAGTGTGCGTGCCGCCCTCTGCCTGAACATCAGTGCAGAAGACGCAGCGGTGCCTGGCAGCGGAACGGGGAAAGGTGACTATAGCAACTAAGTGCAGGGGCCTGAGGGACAAGAGGTGAGTATGTGATTTTTTTTTTTAATCGCAGCAACAGCATATGGGGCAAATGTCTCTATGGAGCATCTTATGGGGCCATAATCAGCATTTGTGGAGCATTATATGGGGCAAATGTGTCTATGGAGCATCTTATGGGGCCATAATCAGCATTTGTGGGGCATTATATGGGGCAATTATCTCTATGGAGCAACTTATGGGGCCATAATCAGCATTTGTGCAGCATTATATGGGCAAATGTCTGTATGGAGCATCTTATGGGACCATAATCAGCATTTGTGCAGCATTATATGGGGCAAATGTCTGTATGGAGCATCTTATGGGGTCATAATCAACATTTGTGCAGCATTATATGGGGCATATTTTAATATGGAGCATCTTATGGGGCCATCATGAACTGTATGGAGCATTATATGGGGCTCCTGATTCAATATGGATATTCAAAAACACTTAACCTACTGATGTCTCAATTAATTTTACTTTTATTGGTATCTATTTTTATTTTTGACATTCACCTGTAGCTGCTGCATTTTCCACCCTAGGCTTATACTCGAGTCATTTAGTTTTCCCAGTTTTTTGTGGCAAAATTAGGGGTCTCGGCTTATACTCGGGTCGGCTTATACTCGAGTATATACGGTACTTTATTTTTCAGTACCCTTTGGGGACTTGCATCTGTGATAGTTTGATTGGTCTTGCTATATACTGCTATACAAGAGTATTGCAGTATATTGTGTAACTGTCACACTACTATGAAGCCTAGGCCTAGTCTAGGGCTTCATAGGAGAACTAAGATGGCAACCATGGGGTCTTCAGTAGACCCCTGACCAGGGTTGTACATAGAACTTATGAGTCCCCATGGCAAATGTCCGAATGGGTACCCACACCCCAAAACAAATATTTGGTGGAGTAGGTTTGGGCACAGCCGGTCCTGCTGCTACACCTCTGCCGCAACCCCCTGGTAAGCCTATGGTCACACTATAAGACGCACCCCCCATTTACCTCCCAAATTTTTTGGGGAAAAAGTGCTTGTTATAGTCTGAAAAATACGGTATTTAATACAATAGAAATACAGAACTTAATATTTAGTACAGAAACCTTTGCTTGCAATTACAGAGGTCAGATGTTTCCTGTAGTTCTTGACTAAGTTTGCACACACTGCAGCAGGGATTTTGGCCCACTCCTCCATACAGGTCTTCTCTAGATATTTCAGGTTTCGGGGCTGTCGCAGGACAACATTGAGCTTCAGCTTCCTCCAAAGATTTTCTATTGGGTTCAGGTCTGGAGACTGGCTAGGACACTGCGGGACCCTGAAATGCTTCTTACGATGCCGCTCCTTAGTTGTCCTGACTGTGTGTTTCGGGTCATTGTCATGCTGGAAGATCCATCCACGACCCATCTTCAATGCTCTTACTGAGGAAAGGTGAGTGTTGGCCAAAATCTTGCAATACATGACCCCATCCATCCTCCCTTCAATACAGTGCAGTTGTCCTGTACCCTTTGCGGAAAAGCACTTCGAATGTATGATGTTTCCCCATCATGCTTTATGGTTGGGACAGTGTTATTTGTGTTTTACTCATCCCTCTTCTTCCTCTTCCAAACATGGCGAGTGGAGTTGACCTTCTCCCATGCCTCCTCTGGATCATCCAGATGGTTATTGGTGAACTTCAAATGGGCATGGAAATGTGCTGGCGTGAGCAGGGGGACCTTGCGTGCCCTTCAGGATTTTAATCCATGATGGCGTAGTGTATTACTAACGGTAATGTTTGAGACTGTGGTCACAGCTTTCTTCTGGTCATTGACCAGATCCGTGTAGTTCTTGGATGATTCCTGACCTCTCTCAGAATCATCCTTACCCAAAGAGGTGAGATCTTGCATGGAGCACCAGGCCAAAGGAAATTGACAGTTATCTTGTGTTTCTTCCATTTTCTAATAATTGTGTCAACAGTTGTCCTTAGACAGCTCTTTGGTCTTGGTCATGATAGAGAGGTTGGAGTGTTATTGAGTGAGTGTGGACAGGTGTCTTTTATACAGGTTGTGGAGACACGGGGGGTCATTGGGTGCTCTTGTCCGGTGGCTTGAGACCGCATGGACCAGAGCTCATCCCACTGAATGCCCGCTCTCTTTTCCCAAGGGCATAATACTACTCAGATAACACAGGGAGAGGGTAAAACAGTGTGGCAATACTTTATTGAACCATGAAACAGACAATAACATATTGAATAGTCCCAGCAAAATACCCAAGATGGTGTAAAATTACAGAGTTTCACCCTTCTGCTGACTTACCGGGATTAGAGCAGCTGCGACTTTGGGGTTTTCAAGGCCAACTACCTCCACCTGTGACACCCACAGAGAGGAGGTAATGACAAGCTTAGGAATCTGGCAGTCCATTGAGGCACATGGCCAAGTGACTGGATGGTCCCAAACTGATTTCCCCAATCATATTCATGATGCCAGGTGACCGGATGGTCCCAACATGGATTCTCCAAACATCTCTATGGAGCTAGGTCACCGGAGGGTCCCAACCTGGTTTCCTGAAACGTATCCATGATGCCAGGTTACCGGATGATCCAAACTTGGCTTGTCTGAATGTCTCCATAAATTCAGTGATAGTAAATGGAGCAGATCTGCATTCTTTGAGCTGAGGCCGTGGTCCCCTAAGCTGACATTCTGTAGAATGTAAAATCTGTGTCCCTCGTGATGGAGCCATGATATCCTGGCTGCTGTCCTGTAAAGTATTCCTGGATATGGCTTTGTAAAGAGTTTCTGATTCTTTCAGAAATATAGAAAATTCCTTTTTATACAAACTTCTGTGGTTCAGGTCATCATCCACAGGTCAGGGGGGAGGTGGGATAAATTTAACTTTCATTATTTGAGCATTTAATCAATCTGCATATTTCGTTCTTCTCTGTTTTGCAAGTCAACAAACTAGCTGGCCTGGACAATGTGTAATCAACATATTAATACACATGCGAGAGGATGCACACTGATTATCGCACATAATATATAGGAATATTAAATGTGGATCCCAAGGAGATGTGTGAAAATTGACAAGAAGGTTTGCATGATATATAGTATGTAGAATAGTGTATCACTGCTGCAGAGCAAACCACAGTAGGGTAATTAATGGTATATACGATACCTAATCTATAATAAATAATTCAACAATTAATTGATAAATAATAATAATTGTGTCCACAGTATTAGGGCGCTCCAAGCATACAGGGCCAAAGCACAGCACACCGGTACTCTGGTTTCATCCCACAATCCTAAGACATATCGATTGGGAATTTAGATTGTGAGCCCCATAGGGGACAGCAATCATAATGTGTGCAAACTTTAAAGTGCTGCGGAATACGTTAGCGCTATATAAAAATAAAGATTATTATCATTATTATACTCAGTAAGAGCATTGAAGAAGGGTTGTGACTGGGTCTTCTAGCATGACAATGACCCAAAACACACAGTGAGGGCAACTAAAGAGTGGCTTCATTCGAAGCATTTCAAGGCCTGAAGTGGCCTAGCCAGTATCAAGAACAAAATCCAATATAAAATTTTTAGAGGGAGCTGAAACTAAATGTTGCCTAGCGACAGACCCGAAACCTGAAAGATCTGGAGAAGATCTGTATGGAGGAGTGGGCCAAAATCCCTGCTGCAGTGTGTGCAAACTTGGTCAAGAACTACAGGAAACGTCTGACCTCTGTAATTACAAAGGTTTCTGTACCAAATATTATGTTCTGTTTTCTATAGTATCCAATACTTATTTCATGCAATAAAATGCAAATTAATTATTTAGAAATCATACAATGGGATTTTCTGGTTTTCATTTTTATATTCTGTCCCTCATAGGTGAAGTGTACCTATGATAGAAATTACAGACCTCTCCATTCTTAGTACTTGGAAAAACTTGCAAAATGTGTATCAAATACTTATTTTCCTCACTGTATACTTTAACAGGAGGTCTGTGACAGATGCTATACATTTTTTTTATTGGAAACTGTCACGTTTTAGGCCTCTAACAGGATAATATAACCCTATTGACACGTTTAGTGTGTACTGTCTGTAATGTCAGAACTTTCCTGGCATACGTGCTACGGTAGTGTGATATAAACAGACACTAACAATGTGTTTATATGGTTCCCTTTTTGGGTTATTTTGCTGTGCATACAGGACAGCCATAAAGATGCCTTAGGATGGCGCTGTGGTGTGCTTTTCTTTGTGTTGTTCTTAGGTTTTTATTTTGCAGTTACAGGGGAAAGACAGCTAATAGAAGATTGATCCTAGACATACTGCTGCCTCTAGTTTTCACATTTTAAGAAAAAAAATATGACTGAAGTTTATTGGGAAAGAGAAAGTTAAAGACTGGATTTCTATTCTAGAAGCTTTTGCAATTAGTCTTAAGTGCTAAATAAAATAATATTTTATTGGTTAACAAATATTGTAGTACTGGAGTAATGTTTAATTGACTGCCATACAGTGGCATAATGAGAATCCTGTGGGGCCAAGAGCAAACTTTGGACCTTAGCGCCATACCACCAGCATGTTCATCAGATGCATTTGCCCCAATGGCATTACTAAAACCTATAAGGACACATGTTTGTTCCCCATTATAGAAATGATAATAACAGCAATGAAAGATATGATTTATAAGATTCACACGTACCATAGAAACTTGTAGATTGGCGATGTTCTTTGACATTTATGAGAACTGTTTTTGTCATGCTTTGCTATCTCTGAAGAGATCATTATCGTACACAAAGGGGGAGGAGGTGAGCAATGACCATGTGTAATCTACTATATATAGATGTTACCTTTCATTGTAATTCTTTCTATGATGATAATATGATGGCTGACACTTATTGTTCTGCAGAGATCAATTTTCAGCAGAGTAAAAACTGCAACATTTTAGGATTCTTTGTCTATAGTAGAATCATAGAATGATAGAGTTGGAAGGGGCCTCCTGGGTCATCTGGTCCAACCCCCTGGTCAATGCTGGATTCACTAAATCATCCCAGACAGATTTCTGTTCAGCCTCTGTTTGAAGACTTCCATTGACGGAGAACTCATCACCTCTCGTGGCAGCCTGTTCCACTCATTGATTACCCTCACTGTCAAATGTTTTTTTCTAATATCTAATCTGTATCTTCTCCCTTTCAGATTCATCCCATTGCTTCTAGTCTTTGCACTGTGACATCCCTTCACATATTTGTAGACAACTATTAAGTCTCCTCTTATCCTTCTATCTTGCAAGCTAAACATTGCCAGATCCTTTAATCGTTCAACATAGGACATACTTTGCAGTCTGTTTACCATCCTGGTAGCTCTTCTCTGAATTTGCTCCACTTTTTCAATGTCTTTTTTAAAATGTGGTGCCCAGAATTAGACACAGTATTTCAGATGAGGCCTGACAAAGGAGGAATAGAGGGGGGATAATTACTTCACGTGATCTAGACTCTTTGATTCTCTTAATAGATCCTAGAACTGTGTTTGCCTTTTTTGCTGTTGCGTCACACTGACTGACATTGACTCTTGTGCAGTCTGGGATCTATTAGTATACTCAAGTCTTTTTCACACATGCTGTTGCTGTTCTATTCCTCTCATTCTATAGATGTAATTTTCGTTTTTCTTGCCCGCTACAGTGTGACAGCCCTTGAGATATTTGTAGACACCTATTAAGCCTCCTCTTAGCCTTCGTTTTTGCAAGCTAAACATTCCCAAATCCTCTAGTATACCTAAGTCTTTTTCACATGTGCTGTTGCTTAGCCCTATTCCTCCCATTCTGTATACGCTTTTTTCATTTTTCTTGCCCAGATGTATGACTTTGCATTTCTCCCTGTTAAATACCATTCTGTTAGCTGCTGCCCACAGTTCCAGTTTGTTAGGTCTTTTTGACTCCTCTCTCCCTCTCTTCTCTAGTATTAGCTATCCCTCCTAACTTTATGTCATCAGTAGATTTAATTAGTTTACCCTCAATTCCTTCTTCTAAATGATTGCTAAAGATGTTGAACAACACAGGGCCCAGGACAGAGCCTCGTAGTACCATACTTGAGACATTCTTCCAATTTGAATCCGATCACAAAGACAGTTATAAATCCAACTTACAGTTGCCTTATCCATTCCGTACTTGGTCATTTTTTTAATAAGGATGGTATGAGATACTTTGTCAAATGCTTTGCTGAAGTCAAGATATGCTATATCTACCGCACTCCCCTGATCCACCCAGTCAGTGATTCTGCCATAGAAGGAACTTAAGTTAGTCTGACATGACTTATTGGTTACAAACCTATGCTGGCTCTGGTTAATCACTTCATCCTTGCATATATGTTGTTTAATAATGTGTTCAAAGATCTTTCCTGGTATAGAAATCAGGCTCACAGACCTGTAGTTCCCTGGGCCCACCTTCTCCCCTTTCTGAAGATAGGAACAACACTTGGCTCTTCTCCAATTTTCTGGGACTTCTCCTGTTCTCCAAGAATTTCAAAGATTACGAAGAGTGGTTCAATAATTTCCTCTGCTATCTCCTTCAGTACCCAAGGATGTAATTCATCTGGACCTGGAGACTTTAAATCATATATGTTAGTTAAGTATTCACTCACTATCTCTTTGTTTATACTGTAGATAGCGTGGATTCTTCTATTCCTTCAATAGTACAGTGAAGATCAATTGATAGTATCATTTGCTATTTTTATGCCTTTCCGTGTGTGGTAAAATTGAAAAGTTAGCTTTGTATAATTGGTCTATGTTTTGGTCTTTTTACACAAAAACTATTTTATAGAAAGAATAATTATTTTTGCATCGCTTTATTGTGAATGCTTTAACTTTTTTATTTTTCCAGTGATGGATATGTATGGTGGCTTGTTTTTTGCGGACAAGATGATGTTTTCAGTGCTACCATGTTTATATTCATCCTTTTTATCACGTTTTATTTCACTTTTTGTTCGACAATATGATGAAAAAGCATAGTTGTTTGCCTTGTTCAAATTTTTTTTTTTATAGTGTTTACTGAAGGGACTAACTCGTGGGACAGTTTTATAGATTGGGTCGTTCTGGACGTGGTGATACCAAACATGTACTTTTTTTCCCTAAAAATACTAATTTATTGGTACAACATATTTTTAATGTTTATTTTTATTATCTATTGATTTTCTAAAAAATATTTTTACCATTTTTTTACTTTTTCTCTTAGTCCTTTTATGGGACTTTCACTTTTTGCAGTCTGATCGTTGTTATAATGCATTGCAATGCACGAGCATTGTAATGCTTTATAAACTGTCAGTGCTGCATTGACACAAGCTTGTTAGGCCATGCCCTGCTGGGAGAGCTGGGTGTCAGCAAAATGGCCGTGTCGTATCCATATGTCAAAGGTCGGGAGACCTTCTGAACCTGGATGTATGGATATGCTTAAGGTCATGAAGTGGTTAATCTAAGATCTGGAGGTGGAGTTATCTTCCCGGCAACATCCTCCCCATAGCCTGGAAGAGGTCATTTACAAATAAGAAAAATGTGGATTTCTCTGGAATAAGTGGTCAGATCGTAGATATCAAAGCATCTCAATATTCAGCTTCCTAGGATCTATCGTATTTTGCAGATTATAACATGCACCAGAGTATAAGACGCACCCCAAATTTTGAGGAGAAAAATAGGTTGGAAAAAAATAACTTTTTTTAATAAAATGGTGGTGCCCCATATAATCCATGCGTCTTATTGCTTATCAGGGGTGGTGGCTGCTGTGAAGCGGGATCCCAGGGTCGCCGCTGGAGGAGGCAAGAGTGGAGCGTCGCTGCAGGCAGCAGGCTGGGATGTGGGGGTGTTTGGATGTGTGGTGCGGCACACCATTGCGGGTGTCCGGTGCTGCAGGGGCTCTACTGACATCTTATGAAAGCCCAGAGTCCCCGCAGTGATATGGTTTCCTATGCGGTGGACTGGACTCCGGGAAAATGGCTGCCGGCTGGGGTCGGCGCATGCGCAGATGGAGATCTCTGCACCAAGATCTCGGGAGATGAGATCTCAGCACAGAGATCTCATGTCCCGAGATCTCTATCTGCGCATGCGCCTCCCCGGCTGGCAGCCATTTTTCCGGAGTCCAGTTCACCGTATAGGAAACCATGTGACTGCAGGGGACTCTGGGCTTTCACACGATGTTGGCAGAGCCCCTGCAGCATCGGGTATACGCAGCACCGCAATGCCGCACTGCACATCCAAACACTCCCTCATCCTAGCCTGCGGCCGGTAAGGCATATTTGCGTTATAAGACGCACCCCCATTTTCCCCAAAAAATTTTTGGGAAAAAAGTGCATCTTATAATCCAAAAAATACAGTACATGCCATATAGGTGGCTTAGGAAGGTTGATTCTACTGACAGATTCCCTTTAATAAATAAAATCCTCATAAAGTCTATTTTTTTTGTAAATTCCTTTATTAACATAATTTTTAATACAATCAACTGAAAGGAAAAACAAGAAGGCAAAAAGTAAAGTCAGCAAGGGTCTGACAAGTTCTCCTTACTGGTTATAGAGAGTGGTATTCTGAACAAAACAATCAAGCATGTGAGCATTGTACACTGAAATAGGATGTAACATGAAAACATCAATAACATTTTGTAATTAAAATAATGTTGTTAGGAAAATAAGACTAGGTACAGGGGATAACCTCCTGGTTAGAGGCGGAGAGGGGAAAACCATGACTAAATCTGCCCAAACAATATGTTTCTAGATCTCATTCTTGTTCCAACAGATACAAACTCAAAACCAAAATAGATAAAAAACATAACAAATGAAAACCAATGAACTGTAGTTATCACAAAGAAAGCTTCCTCTTTTATTATGTACACTTGTTCTATTGGCTAAAAGGCTATAGAGAAGTTCTTAACAATAATGTAATCTTAAAATAAAACTCCTTATGCTACAATTCATTTTATTTTTTTTTCAGAATTCTCAGATCTATGTTGTGTAAAGCAGAACAACTATAAATATACAAAGGGTCAGAGGGCATAAAATACCTGTAAAAATGTGCAGCTATGGAGTTTCCTTCTTTTAAATAAAAAAAGATGGACTTGTTGCATACAAATCTCTGTATATGAACACTATTCTCATGTTTTCATCTGTGTTCATAGTGGTGTCAAAATGAGTTCAAGTTTTACACCCTCGTACACCAGTTTGTTGCTGGGGTTGTGGGAGAGGGATTTCTTCCTGTAAGATCCTTATGCATCAATGGACCGTGTCCTCTTTTGGGCATGGTATATCGATGACATTTTTTTGATCTAGCCGGGTTCCACTGAGTCTCTTAATAATGTCATGACTATGCTAAACAACAATAATCATAACATCTGTGTTACTTATCATTCTGATCCATGCAAGATCGAATTTCTTGATGTATGATCATCTAACACTCTACAGACTGATATACAGTACATCGTAAACCGACTTTAGCAAACACCCTACTCCACACTTCCTCTTCACATCCGCAACATATTTCATGCAATGTGAAGATGTCTAAGAGGTAAGGTTTCTCCTTGTGGAGAGTGACATACCAATTCTGGCTTGTCAAGGTAAGGAGGCTTATTTGCCATGCAATGCTCCTCTGGGAAATTTAATATGCAAATTGCCTCTTCAGAGAAAAAGATGACTTGAACTCTATAGCACCACCTGTTGGAAGTAGCGATCCTACAAGTCACAATCAACCGTTTAACGAGTCGTGCAATATGACTTAGGAAAAAAGCCAAATCAGTATCTCAATTCGCAGACAAGGTGTTTCGGGCTGTTGGCCCTCTTCAGTGTGAAATCTACGAAATCAGTTATATATTACGCCACTTGTACTTGCCCAAAAATTTACGTTGGCCTAACCACTAGGCAATTTAAAGTAACAGTATACAAACACATCGATGGGATTGCAGCAGCACACAACCATGTGGACACATCAACATTGAAAATACCGTATATACTCGAGTATAAGCTGACCCGAGTATAAGCCGACCCCCCTAATTTTGCCACAAAAAACTGGGAAAACTTATTGACTCGAGTATAAGCCTAGGGTGGAAAATGCAGCAGCTACCGGTGAATTTCAAAAATAAAAATAGATGCTCCATACCGTTCATTATGGCCCCATAGCTGTGCCATATAGTGCTCTGCACCATTCATTATTGCCCCATAGCTGTACCATAGAAAGCTGTGCCATATAGTGCTCTGCACCGTTCATTATTGCCCCATAGCTGTGCCATATAGTGCTCTGCACCATTCATAATTGCCCCATAGCTGTGCCATATAGAGCTCTGCGCCGTTCATTATTTCCCCATAGCTGTGCCATATAGTGCTCTGTGCCGTTCATTATTTCCCCATAGCTGTGCCATATAGTGCTCTGCACCGTTCATTATTGCCCCATAGCTGTGCCATATAGTGCTCTGCACCGTTCATTATTTCCCCATAGCTGTGCCATATAGTGCTCTGCGCCGTTCATTATTTCCCCATAGCTGTGCCATAGAGTGCTCTGCACCGTTTATTATTGCCCCATAGCTGTACCATATAGTGCTCTGCACCGTTCATTATTGCCCCATAGCTGTGCCATATAGTGCTCTGCACCGTTCATTATTTCCCCATAGCTGTGCCATATAGTGCTCTGCGCCGTTCATTATTTCCCCATAGCTGTGCCATAGAGTGCTCTGCACCGTTTATTATTGCCCCATAGCTGTACCATATAGTGCTCTGCACCGTTCATAATTGCCCCATAGCTGTGCCATATAGTGCTCTGCACCGTTCATTATTGCCCCATAGGATGTGCCATAGAAAGCTGTGCCATATGTTATGACCCCAATGGCGAGGGTCTCAGAGGAACGTGGAAGTCTGCAGAATACAAAAATCCAGCTCATAGGGCAGTGGTAACTGGGTTGACCATATATCTACTCCTAACGCCAACACTAGAAGTAGCCGGGGATCATTCCTACGTTGATTCTAGATGACACGCGCCAGCCGGAGAATCTAGCTACCCCTAGTAGAGGAAAACAAAGACCTTTCTTGCCTCCAGAGAAGGGGACCCCAAAGCTGGATAGAAGCCCCCCACAAATAATGACGGTGAGGTAAGAGGAAATGACAAACACAGAAATGAACCAGGTTTAGCACAGAGAGGCCCGCTTACTGATAGCAGAATAAAGAAAGGTAACTTATATGGTCAACAAAAACCCTATCAAAATCCACACTGGAAATTCAAGAACCCCCGAACCGTCTAACGGTCCGGGGGGAGAACACCAGCCCCCTAGAGCTTCCAGCAAAGGTCAGGATATAGATTTGGAACAAGCTGGACAAAAATACAAAACCAAAACAAATAGCAAAAAGCAAAAGGCAGACTTAGCTGATATAACTGGAACCAGGATCAGTAGACAAGAGCACAGCAGACTAGCTCTGATAACTACGATGCCAGGCATTGAACTGAAGGTCCAGGGAGCTTATATAGCAACACCCCTAACTAACGACCCAGGTGCGGATAAAAGGAATGACAGAAAAACCAGAGTCAAAAAACTAGTAACCACTAGAGGGAGCAAAAAGCAAATTCACAACAGTACCCCCCCCCTTAGTGAGGGGTCACCGAACCCTCACCACGACCACCAGGGCGATCAGGATGAGCGGCATGAAAGGCACGAACTAAATCGGCCGCATGAACATCAGAGGCGACCACCCAGGAATTATCCTCCTGACCATAGCCCTTCCACTTGACCAGGTACTGAAGCCTCCGCCTGGAGAGGCGAGAATCCAAGATCTTCTCCACCACGTACTCCAACTCGCCCTCAACCAACACCGGAGCAGGAGGCTCAGCAGAAGGAACTACAGGCACAATGTACCGCCGCAACAAGGACCTATGAAATACATTGTGAATAGCAAACGACACAGGAAGATCCAGACGAAAAGATACAGGATTAAGGATTTCCAATATCTTGTAAGGCCCAATAAAACGAGGTTTAAATTTGGGAGAGGAGACCTTCATAGGAACAAAGCGGGAAGAAAGCCACACCAAATCCCCAACGCGTAGTCGGGGACCCACACCGCGGCGGCGGTTGGCAAAGCGCTGAGCCTTCTCCTGTGACAACTTCAAGTTGTCCACCACATGATTCCAGATCTGCTGCAACCTATCCACCACAGAATCCACCCCAGGACAGTCAGAAGGCTCCACATGACCCGAAGAAAAGCGAGGATGGAAACCAGAGTTGCAGAAAAAAGGCGAAACCAAGGTGGCGGAACTAGCCCGATTATTAAGGGCAAACTCAGCCAACGGCAAGAATGTCACCCAATCGTCCTGATCAGCAGAGACAAAACACCTCAAATAAGCCTCCAAAGTCTGATTGGTTCGCTCCGTCTGTCCATTAGTCTGAGGATGGAAAGCAGACGAAAACGACAAATCAATGCCCATCCTACTACAAAAGGATCGCCAGAACCTGGAAACGAACTGGGATCCTCTGTCTGACACAATATTCTCAGGGATGCCGTGCAAACGAACCACGTTCTGGAAAAACACAGGAACCAGATCGGAAGAGGAAGGCAGCTTAGGCAAAGGAACCAAATGGACCATCTTGGAGAAGCGATCACATATCACCCAGATAACGGACATGCCCTGAGATAGCGGAAGATCAGAAATGAAATCCATGGAGATATGTGTCCAAGGTCTCTTCGGGACAGGCAAGGGCAAGAGCAAACCGCTGGCACGAGAACAGCAAGGCTTAGCTCGAGCACAAGTCCCACAGGACTGCACAAATGACCGCACATCCCTTGACAAGGAAGGCCACCAAAAGGACCTGGCCACCAGATCTCTGGTGCCAAAAATTCCCGGGTGACCTGCCAACACCGAGGAATGAACCTCGGAAATGACTCTGCTGGTCCACTTATCCGGGACAAACAGTCTGTCAGGTGGACAAGACTCAGGCCTATCAGCCTGAAATCTCTGCAACACACGTTGCAGATCCGGAGAAATAGCTGACAAGATAACTCCATCTTTAAGAATACCAACAGGATCAGCGACTCCAGGAGCATCAGGCACAAAGCTCCTAGAAAGAGCATCGGCCTTCACATTCTTTGAACCTGGTAAATACGAGACAACAAAATCAAAGCGGGAGAAAAACAATGACCAGCGGGCCTGTCTCGGATTAAGGCGTTTAGCAGACTCGAGATACATCAGATTTTTGTGATCAGTCAAGACCACCACACGATGCTTAGCACCCTCGAGCCAATGACGCCACTCCTCAAATGCCCATTTCATGGCCAACAACTCCCGATTGCCCACATCATAATTTCGCTCGGCAGGCGAAAATTTCCTAGAGAAAAAGGCACAAGGCTTCATAACAGAGCAACCAGGGCCTCTCTGCGACAAAACGGCCCCTGCCCCAATCTCCGAAGCATCCACCTCAACCTGAAAGGGAAGTGAGACGTCAGGCTGGCACAAAACAGGCGCCGAAGTAAACCGGCGTTTCAACTCCTGGAAAGCCTCCACGGCAGCAGGAGCCCAGTTAGCTACATCGGAGCCCTTCTTGGTCATATCCGTCAAAGGTTTCACAATGCTAGAAAAATTAGCGATAAAACGACGGTAGAAGTTAGCGAAGCCCAAGAACTTCTGAAGACTCTTAACTGACGAGGGCTGAGTCCAATCAAGAATAGCTCGGACCTTGACTGGGTCCATCTCCACAGCAGAAGGGGAAAAAATGAACCCCAAAAAGGGAACCTTCTGTACACCAAAGAGACACTTTGAGCCCTTGACAAACAAAGAATTTTCACGCAAAATTTTAAAGACCAACCTGACCTGCTCCACATGCGAATCCCAATTATCAGAAAAAACCAAAATATCATCCAGATAAACAATCAAAAATTTATCCAGATACTTCCGGAAAATGTCATGCATAAAGGACTGAAAAACTGAAGGCGCATTGGAGAGCCCAAAAGGCATCACCAAGTACTCAAAATGACCTTCGGGCGTATTGAATGCGGTTTTCCATTCATCACCTTGCTTAATGCGCACAAGGTTGTACGCACCACGAAGGTCTATCTTGGTGAACCACTTGGCACCCTTAATCCGGGCAAACAAGTCAGACAACAGCGGTAAAGGATACTGAAATTTGACAGTGATCTTATTTAAAAGCCGATAATCAATACAAGGTCTCAAAGATCCGTCCTTTTTTGCCACAAAAAAGAATCCCGCACCAAGAGGGGAAGAAGACGGACGAATATGTCCTTTTTCCAGAGACTCCTTGATATATGAACGCATAGCGGTATGTTCAGGTACCGACAGATTAAACAGTCTTCCCTTAGGAAATTTACTGCCTGGGATCAAATCTATAGCACAGTCACAGTCCCTATGAGGAGGCAGTGCACTGGACTCAGACTCACTGAAGACATCCTGATAATCAGACAAATACTCCGGAACTTCCGAAGGCGTAGAAGAAGCAATAGACACAGGCAGGGAATCCTCATGAATACCACGACAGCCCCAACTTGAGACTGACATAGCCTTCCAGTCCAGGACTGGATTATGGGTCTGTAACCATGGCAGCCCTAAAACGACCAAATCATGCATTTTATGTAAAACCAGGAAACGTATCACCTCGCGGTGTTCAGGAGTCATGCACATGGTAACCTGAGTCCAATACTGCGGTTTATTTGCTGCCAATGGTGTAGCATCAATACCCCTAAGAGGAATAGGATTTTCTAATGGTTCAAGAGTAAATCCACAGCGCTTAGCAAATGAGAGATCCATGAGACTCAGGGCAGCACCTGAATCTACAAACGCCATGACAGGATAAGATGACAGTGAGCAAATCAAAGTTACAGACAGAATAAATTTAGGTTGCAAATTACCAACGGTGACAGGACTAACAACCTTAGCTATACGTTTAGAGCATGCTGAGATAACATGTGTAGAATCACCACAGTAGTAGCACAAGCCATTCCGGCGTCTATGAATTTTCCGCTCATTTCTAGTCAGGATTCTATCACATTGCATTAAATCAGGTGTCTGTTCAGACAACACCATGAGGGAATTTGCGGTTTTTCTATCACATTGCACCGAATTAGGTGTCTGTTCAGACAACACCATGAGGGAATTTGCGGTTTTGCGCTCCCGCAACCGCCGGTCAATTTGAATAGCCAGTGCCATAGTATCATTCAGACCTGTGGGAATGGGAAAACCCACCATAACATTCTTAATGGCTTCAGAAAGGCCATTTCTAAAATTAGCGGCCAGTGCACACTCGTTCCAATGTGTCAGCACGGACCATTTCCGAAATCTTTGGCAATACACTTCAGCCTCGTCCTGCCCCTGAGACATAGACAGCAAGGCCTTTTCTGCCTGAATCTCAAGATTGGGTTCCTCATAAAGTAAACCGAGCGCCAGAAAAAACGCATCCAGATCAGCCAATGCCGGATCTCCTGGCGCCAGCGAAAAAGCCCAATCCTGAGGGTCGCCCCGTAAGAACGAAATAACAATTTTTACTTGCTGAGCAGAATCTCCTGATGAACAGGGTCTCAGGGACAAAAACAATTTACAATTATTCACGAAATTCCTAAACTTAAACCTGTCTCCGGAAAACAGTTCAGGAATCGGTATTTTAGGTTCTGACCTAGGATTTCTGATAACATAGTCTTGTATGCCCTGCACACGAGTAGCCAGCTGGTCCACACTTGTAATCAAGGTCTGGACATTCATGTCTGCAGCAAGCATAGCCACTCTGAGGTAAAGGGGAAGGAGAAAAAAAAAACTCAGAATCTTCTTTCTTATAATCCCTCTTCTGCAATGCATTAAACATTTAATACTGGCCTGGCAAACTGTTATGACCCCAATGGCGAGGGTCTCAGAGGAACGTGGAAGTCTGCAGAATACAAAAATCCAGCTCATAGGGCAGTGGTAACTGGGTTGACCATATATCTACTCCTAACGCCAACACTAGAAGTAGCCGGGGATCATTCCTACGTTGATTCTAGATGACACGCGCCAGCCGGAGAATCTAGCTACCCCTAGTAGAGGAAAACAAAGACCTTTCTTGCCTCCAGAGAAGGGGACCCCAAAGCTGGATAGAAGCCCCCCACAAATAATGACGGTGAGGTAAGAGGAAATGACAAACACAGAAATGAACCAGGTTTAGCACAGAGAGGCCCGCTTACTGATAGCAGAATAAAGAAAGGTAACTTATATGGTCAACAAAAACCCTATCAAAATCCACACTGGAAATTCAAGAACCCCCGAACCGTCTAACGGTCCGGGGGGAGAACACCAGCCCCCTAGAGCTTCCAGCAAAGGTCAGGATATAGATTTGGAACAAGCTGGACAAAAATACAAAACCAAAACAAATAGCAAAAAGCAAAAGGCAGACTTAGCTGATATAACTGGAACCAGGATCAGTAGACAAGAGCACAGCAGACTAGCTCTGATAACTACGATGCCAGGCATTGAACTGAAGGTCCAGGGAGCTTATATAGCAACACCCCTAACTAACGACCCAGGTGCGGATAAAAGGAATGACAGAAAAACCAGAGTCAAAAAACTAGTAACCACTAGAGGGAGCAAAAAGCAAATTCACAACAGCCATATAGTGCTCTGCACCGTTCATTATTGCCCCATAGCTGTGCCATATAGAGCTCTGCGCCGTTCATTATTTCCCCATAGCTGTGCCATATAGTGCTCTGCGCCGTTCATTATTTCCCCATAGCTGTGCCATAGAGTGCTCTGCACCGTTTATTGTTGCCCCATAGCTGTACCATATAGTGCCCTGCACCGTTCATTATTGCCCCATAGCTGTGCCATAGAGTGCTCTGCACCGTTCATTATTGCCCCATAGGATGTGCCATAGAAAGCTGTGCCATATAGTGCTCTGCACCGTTCATTATTGCCCCATAGCTGTGCCATATAGTGCTCTGCACCGTTCATTATTGCCCCATAGGATGTGCCATAGAAAGCTGTGCCATATAATGCTCTGCACCGTTCAGAATTGCCCCATAGCTGTGCCATAGAAAGCTGTGCCATTGCTGCTGCTGCTGCAATAAAAATAATAAAACACATACTCACCTCTCTTGCTTGCAGCTCCTCAGCGTCCCGTCCCGGCGTCTCTCCGCACTGACTGATCAGGCAGAGGGCGGCGCGCACACTATATGCGTCATCGCGCCCTCTGACCTGCACAGTCAGTGTGGAGAGAGACGCCGGGAAGATGGATCGGCGCCCGGCGTGTGGAACGCGGACAGGTGAATATGTAATACTTACCTGCTCCCGGCGTCCTGCTCCTTCCCCCGGACAGCTGGTCTTCGGTGCCGCAGCCTCTTCCTCTGTCAGCGGTCACCGGCACCGCTGATTAGAGAAATGAATAGGCGGCTCCGCCCCTATGGGAGTGGAGTCCATAGTAATTTCTCTAATGAGCGGTCCCACGTGACCGCAGAACAGGGGAAGAGCTGCGGCACTCGGAGACCGTGGGATGGGCAGGGGGAGCGCCAGGAGCCCCGGAAGCAGGTAAGTATGCCTCAGCGCCCTCTCCCCCTCACCCGCCGACCGTGACTCGAGTATAAGCCGAGAGGGGCACTTTCAGCCCAAAAATTTGGGCTGAAAATCTCGGCTTATACTCGAGTATATACGGTAATACCGAGACATTTCAAATTAAATCATAAAATTAGAGGCATTGACAAAATCAACAAATATTTCGGGCAGTAAGATTAGCCAAAAACTAGCCAAACTTGAAACAAAATGGATTTGGACACTTAATACGATACATAGCCTGGGTCTCAATAAGAATATAAAGGGGTATTCCCATCTCTAAGATACTATCCCAATATGTAGTAAGTGTAATACTAATATTAGCAAATACCTCCAATTAGAAATGTAGTATAGTTCTTCTGATTAGCTATGTAGCTTACCCCCTGTGGATGGCATTGCAGTAGCTTAGGTATCCATCTTCAATGTGCCGGCTGGGCAGTACGCATGCATGCCATTGACCTGAGATCCCCTCTGCCGTCTGTATCTTTATATGGCATGTGACGTCAGATCACATGGGTTCTCCATGATGCGGAAGTCACGTTTCACAATAGGTGATAATAAAACACAAAGAAACAGAATAGGTCTAAGAAACGGGGATCACCACATATTTGGATGTAGCAAAAAATTTCAACATAGCTTTATTAATGTAAGAATGTACAAACATGAGGCAAGACATAAACATTTAAAACCATTTAAAAAGGGAACACATTTGAACCCTAAACAAACAGCCCCTAATAAGGCTAAAGCCCGCACGTGACTCAGAGGTATAGTGTAAACAAGTCCGACAGTAAAATACCTATATAGACAGCATGGCCATCATGTGGATATTGTAAATATGAACAGCCCATAAACCTATAGTTACAATAACATTGTGGTAGCCTGAGGATGTAATAACCATATATCTAAAGAGGTATATCAATAGTTCCATACCACTCCATACACAGGGCCACCCAGGTATAGCACATTACAAAGCAACAGAACTGTTAATGCCACTAAATAGTCAATCAGCCACAGACCCAAATGAACCTGAGAACTGGAGAAGTGGAATTGGCAGCATGCCAGCCTCAAAACATGACGGATATCCGCATGGCCCGCACTTGACTTTGTGAGGTTCTTGTTTCTCTCATGGCATCCTGTGTATTTGGTGATCGAGGGGTCATGTTTTGAGGCTGGCATGTTTATGTCTTGCCTCATGTTTGTACATTCTTACATTAATAAAGCTATGTTGAAATTTTTTGCTACATCCAAATGTGTGGTGATCCCCGTTTCTTAGACCTATTCTGTTTCTTTGTGTGTTATTATTGGCTTTTCTATAGGTCTTGGTGTGATCCCACTGACCGTGGTGCCCCCAAATCGTTATATATATATAGTTTCACAATAGGTGGGTGCTGGTGAGCCTCCAGGCTTACGGGAAGATACATGTGTCACTCCATGTTCTTCTTTACCATTGGTAGATGCCTCTTTTTATACCCTTGCCCCCTTAATGACACCACCCCTGAGGGTGTACGCCACTTTTCTGGGGTATCTTTGCACAATAAGTGTATGCATCCAACTGCCTTATCACTATATGTTTGTGATACCCTACATCTATTTGTCATGGTAAGGAGGACGTAGCCTTTTTGAGATCATGGCATCCATACCTATTTAACATTAAGGTCACCCTCACATTCATTGGACGTGTGTATATACACTGCTCAAAAAAATAAAGGGAACACTAAAATACCACATCCTAGATTATTATTATTTATTTATATAGCACCATTAATTCCATGGTGCTGTACATGTGAAAAGGGGTTACATACAGGGTTATAGATATTGTTAGCAGTAAACAAATTTACAGTGACAGACTGGTAGAGAGGGGAGAGGACCCTGTCCTTGCGGACTTACATTCTTCAGGATAATGGGGAAGAGACAAGAGGTTGGTGTGCTTCAGCACTGGTGGTGTTTAGGCGGCTGCTCGGGTGGTCGTGGCGGCAGCTCGGGTGGTCGGTGACGTGGCGGCAGCTCGGGTGGTCGGTGACGTGGCAGCAGCTCGGATGGTCGGTGACGTGGCAGCAGCTCGGGTGGTTGGTGAAGTGGCGGCAGCTCGGGTGGTTGGTGATGAGGCAGCAGCTCGGGTGGTTGGTGACGAGGTGGCAGCTCGGGTGGTTGGTGAAGCAGCAGAATGGTTATTGCAGGCTGTAGGCTTTCCTGAAGAGATGGGTTTTCAGGTTCCGTCTGAAGGATCTGAAGGTGGTGGATAATCGGACGTATTGAGGCGTGGAATTCCAGAGGATGGGGGATATTCAGGAGAAATCTTGAAGGCGCTTGTGTGAGGAATTAATAAGTGTGGAGGAGAGTAGGAGGTCTTGGGAGGATCGAAGATTACGTGAGGGAAGATAGTGGGAGATTAGTTCAGAGATATAGGGAGGGGACAGGTTGTGGATGGCTTTGTAGATCAATGTTAGTAATTTGAACTGGATTCGTTGGGGAATTGGGAGCCAGTGGAGGGATTTGCAGAGGGGTGAAGCGGGGGAGTAGCGAGGAGAGGTGGATTTGCCGAGCAGCAGAGTTGAGGACAGACTGGAGTGGTGCAAGGGAGTTAGTGGGGAAGCCAAAGAGGAGGGGGTGTTGCAGTAATCGAGGCGGGAGATGATGAGGGCATGCACAAGAGTTTTAGTAGATTGTGGGCTGAGGAAGGGACGGATTCTGGCAATATTTTTGAGTTGGAGGCAACAGGAGGTGGCAAGAGTTTGGATGTGCGGTTTGAAGGACAGGGCAGAATCGAGAGTTACCCCGAGGCAGCGGATTTCAGGTGCGGGAGAGAGTGTGATGCCGTTTACTATAATAGATCGATCAGGTAGGGGGGATACGCGAGATGGGGGAAAGATGATGAGTTCGGTTTTGTCTACATTGAGTTTTAGGAAGCGAGAGTTGAAGAAGGAGGATATGTCTGACAGACACTCCGGGATTCTGGACAGAAGAGAGGCAACATCTGAGCCAGAGAGGTAGATCTGAGTGTCGTCCATGTATAGGTGGTACTGGAAGCTATGGGACTTTAAGAGTTGTCCTAGGCCAAGGGTATAGATGGAAAAAAGTAGAGGCCATAGGACAGAGCCTTGAGGGACTCCAACAGAGAGGGGGCGGGGTGAGGAGGTAGTGTGGGAGTGGGAAACGCTAAATGTGCGGTCGGAAAGGTATGAGGCAATCCAGGACAGGGCAAGGTCTTTGATGCCGAGGGAAGAAAGAATCTGTAGCAGTAGGAGGTGGTCAACGGTGTCGAAAGCAGAGGACAGGTCGAGAAGGAGGAGGATGGAGAACTGTCTGTTAGCTTTGGCTGTAAGTCATTAGTAATTTTGGTCAGAGCAGTTTTGGTGGAGTGGTGGGGGCGGAAGCCAGATTGGAGGTTGTCAGGAGAGAGTTAGATGAGAGGTGGGAGGAAAGTTGACCATGGATATGCTGCTCAAGGAGTTTGGAAGCAAACAGGAGCAGTGATATGGGGCGATAGCTGGGCATAGCAGTTGGGTCAAGGTTAGCTTTTTTGAGGATGGGTGTGATATCACTGAATGAAATATTTCATTTGCAAATGTTTATTCATTACATAGTGGAATGTGTTGAGAACAATTAGATTGGTTGAAGGAAATGCAGCATGGTGGCTCAGGGGTTAGCACTGCAGCCTTGCAGCATTGGAGTCCTGGGTTCAAATCCCATCAAGGACAACATCTGCAAGGAGTTTGTATGTTCTCCCCATGTTTGCATGGGTTTCCTCCGGGTACTCCGATTTCCTCCCACGTTCCAAAGAGATTGTGAGCCCCATTGGGGACAGCGATGATAATGTGTGCAAACTGTAAAGCGCTACGGAATATGTTGGTGCTATGTAAAAATAAAGATTATTATTATTAGAACAATGAAACAGAAAAATGATCAATGTAAATCAAGATGAATATCTCATGGAGGTCTGGGTTTGGAATGATACTCAAAATCAAAGTGGAAAATCAAATTACAGGCTCATCCGACTTCAGTGGAAATGCCTCAAGACAAGGAAATGATGTTCAGTTGTGTGTGCATTTCCTCCATGTGCCTGTATGACCTCCCTACAATGCCTGGGCATGCTCCTGATGAGGCGGCGGATGGTCTCCTGAGGGATCTCCTCCCAGTCCAGGACTAAAGCTTCCGCCAACTCCTGGACAGTCTGTGGTGCAACGTGACATTGATGTCTCAGATGTGTTCAAGTGGATTCAGGTTTGAGGAACGGACGGGCCAGTCCATACCTTCAATGCTTTCATCTTGCAACTGCTGACACACTCCAGCCACATGAGGTCTGGCATTGTCCTGCATTAGGAGGAACCCAGAACCAACCGCACCAGCATATGGTCTCACAAGGGGTCTGAGGATCTCATCTCGGTACCTAATGGCAGTCAGGTGTTGTGAATTCTGTTTGTGGGCTCCCCCGGTGGTGTTTTATGGTAGTGCCACTTATTTGCCTTCTTCTATCCTTGATCACCTGTTGACACCCATTAGGGGAGTTTCCTATTTAAGGCTGCTTGGCTGCTGGTCTGATGCCGGCCAACAATGTATCAGTAGCATTCTGTTGCATTCTCCTGCCTCAAGATCCTGTTCAGCTAAGTTGAATTTTGTTTCTAGTTAATGCTATTTTTGTCCAGCTATTTGCAATGTGACTCTCTGTGGCTGGAAGCTCTCGTGGACTGTAATTGCCACTCCAGTGGCATGAGTTGTCACTGGAGTTTTAAAGTAATTTCAGGATGGTGTTTTTGAGTAGTGTTTTGAAGTTGACCGTGAAGTGACTCTTTCCTGTACTTCTGCTATCTAGTAAGCGGACCTCACTGTGCTAAATCTGCTGTTCATCCTACGTATGTCTTTTCCTCTTGACTCACCGTCAATATCTGTGGGGGGCTGCTATCTCCTTTTGGGGTTCATCTCTGGAGGTAAGGCAGGCCTGTATATTCCTCTGATAGGGGTAGTTAGATCTCCGGCTGGCGCGTGGTGTCTAGGGCATCGTAGGAAACACTCCCCGGCTACTTCCAGTGTCGTGTCAGGTTCAGGTCACGGTCACTTTAGTTCCCATCACCCGAGAGCTAGTCCGTTGTTATTTTGATTTCCCTGCCATTGGGAAAATCATAACAGTTTGGCCGGCCCACATGTGTTAAAACTATGCACTAAAGCAGGAAAGGATATGAAAAGGTTTTTTTTCCTTCTGTGTTTGGAAAGTGCACCTTAGTGCTTATTTGTACTCCTTGCTTAAACTGCAGTCTTCAGCCTTTTTTTTTTTCCTCTCCTCTTAATCTCTGAATGGCTTTGGTTACACCTGTTTGAATCATGGATCCACAGAGTTTGGTTGCAGGTCTGAATAACCTGGCTACAAAGGTCCAGAACTTACAAGATTTTGTTATACGTGCTCCAATGTCTGAACCTAAGATCCCTATGCCTGAATTTTTTACCGGAGACAGATCCCGTTTTTTGAATTTCAGAGAGAATTGTAAATTGTTTTTGTCTCTGAAATCTCACTCTGCTGGTGATCCTGCACAACAGGTTAAAATTGTTATTTCTCTATTGCGGGGTGACCCACAAAGTTGGGCATTTGCATTGTCGCCATGGGATCCTGCGTTATTAAATGTAGATGCGTTTTTTCTGGCTTTGGGGTTGCTTTATGAAGAACCTAATTTAGAGATTTTGGCTGAGAAAGCCTTGATAGCTCTTTCTCAAGGGCAAGATGAAGCTGAGATATACTGCCAAAAATTTCGTAAATGGTCGGTGCTTACTAAATGGAATGAGTGCGCTCTAGCAGCTAATTTCAGAGAAGGTCTCTCTGATGCCGTGAAGGATGTCATGGTGGGGTTCCCTGTGCCTACAGGTCTGAATGATGCCATGAAATTGGCTATCCAGATTGATCGGCGTTTACGGGAGCGCAAATCTGTGCACCATATGGCGGTATCTTCTGAGCAAAAATCTGTGCACCATATGGCGGTATCTTTTGAGCAAAAACCTGTGCACCATATGGCGGTATCTTCTGAGCAAAAACCTGTGCACCATATGGCGGTATCTTCTGAGCAAAAACCTGTGCATCATTTGGCGGTGACCTCTGAAAAGGCACCAGAGCATATGCAATGCGATAGTGTATTGTCTAGAGGCGAACGACAGAATTACAGGCGCAAAAATGGGTTGTGCTTCTATTGTGGAGATCCAGCTCATGTTATATCAGCATGCTCTAAACGCATAAAGAAGGTTGATAAAAAGGTTGATAAATCTTTTTCTATGGGTACCTTGCAGTCTAAATTTCTTTTGTCCGTGACATTGATTTGTACTTTATCATCTGTTACTGTGGATGCTTATGTGGATTCTGGCGCCGCTCTGAGTCTCATGGATTGGTCCTTTGCCAAGCGTTGTGGGTTTGATTTAGAGCCTCTGGAGGTTTCTATTCCCTTAAAGGGTATTGATTCTACACCTTTGGCTAGCAATAAACCACAATATTGGACACAAGTGACTATGCATCTGTCCCCAGACCATCAGGAGATTATTCGTTTCCTTGTGTTATATAATCTACATGACATATTAGTACTTGGATTACCATGGTTACAAATTCATAATCCAGTCTTGGACTGGAGATCAATGTCTGTGCTGAGCTGGGGATGTCAGGGGATTCATGGGGATGCACCTTTGGTTCCCATTTCTTCATCTACTCCCTCTGAGATCCCAGCATTTCTGTTAGATTTTTATGATGTCTTTCAGGAGCCTAAAACTGATTCTCTCCCTCCTCACAGAGAGTGTGACTGCGCTATTGAGTTGATTCCCGGTAGTAAATTTCCTAAGGGTCGCTTGTTTAATTTGTCTGTACCTGAACATACTGCTATGCGGGAGTATATCAGAGAATCTTTGGAAAAGGGTCATATTCGCCCCTCTTTGTCTCCACTGGGGGCAGGGTTTTTCTTTGTGGGTAAAAAGGATGGTTCATTGAGACCTTGTATCGACTATCGACTTCTGAATAAGATTACAGTTAAATACCAGTATCCGTTGCCTTTACTGACTGATCTTTTTGCTCGCATAAAGGGGGCGAAGTGGTTCACTAAGATCGATCTACGTGGTGCGTATAATTTGGTGCGGATTAAGCAGGGGGATGAGTGGAAGACCGCATTTAATACGCCTGAAGGCCATTTTGAGTATTTGGTAATGCCTTTCGGTCTCGCGAATGCCCCTTCCGTTTTTCAGTCCTTTATGCACGATATTTTCTGTGAATATCTGGATAAATTTATGATTGTGTATTTGGATGATATTTTGATTTTTTCGGAGGACTGGGAATCTCATGTTCAACAGGTCAGGAGAGTTTTTCAGGTTTTACGAGCTAATTCTCTATTTGTGAAGGGCTCAAAGTGTATTTTTGGGGTTCAGAGAATTTCCTTTTTGGGATATATTTTTTCCCCTTCATCTATGGAGATGGACCCTGTTAAGGTTCAGGCTATTTGTGATTGGGTACAACCTACTTCTCTAAAGAGTCTTCAGAAATTCTTGGGATTTGCTAATTTCTATCGCCGATTCATAGCGGGTTTTTCTGCCATTGCTAAACCTTTGACTGATTTGACCAAGAAGGGTGCTGATGTTGCTAATTGGTCCTCTGCGGCTGTGGAGGCCTTTCGGGAGCTTAAGCGCCGCTTTTCTTCTGCTCCTGTGTTGCGCCAGCCTGATGTTTCGCTCCCGTTCCAGGTTGAAGTAGATGCTTCCGAGATCGGAGCAGGTGCAGTTTTGTCGCAGAAAGGTCCTGACTGCTCAGTGATGAGACCATGTGCGTTTTTCTCTCGAAAGTTTTCGCCCGCTGAGCGAAATTATGATGTTGGAAATCGGGAGCTCTTGGCCATGAAGTGGGCATTGGAGGAGTGGCGTCATTGGCTTGAGGGTGCTAGACACCAGGTGGTGGTCTTGACTGACCACAAAAATCTAATTTATCTTGAGTCAGCCAGGCGTCTGAATCCTAGACAGGCGCGCTGGTCGTTGTTTTTCTCTCGATTTAACTTTGTGGTTTCATATCTGCCTGGGTCTAAGAATGTGAGGGCGGATGCCCTCTCTAGGAGTTTTGAGCCTGACTCGCCTGGTGATTCCGAACCTACTGGCATCCTGAAGGATGGGGTGATATTGTCAGCTGTCTCCCCAGACCTGCGGCGCTCTTTGCAGGAGTTTCAGGTGGATAGGCCTGATCGCTGTCCGCCTGGTAGATTGTTTGTCCCTGATGACTGGACCAGTAGAGTTATTTCGGAGGTTCACTCTTCCGCGTTGGCAGGTCATCCTGGAATTTTTGGCACCAGGGATCTGGTGTCTAGGTCCTTCTGGTGGCCTTCCTTGTCTCGAGATGTACGTATTTTTGTGCAGTCTTGTGATGTTTGTGCTCGGGCTAAGCCCTGCTGTTCCCGGGCCAGCGGGTTGTTGTTGCCCTTGCCTATTCCTAAGAGGCCTTGGACGCACATCTCTATGGACTTTATTTCTGACCTTCCTGTTTCTCGTAGGATGTCCGTCATCTGGGTGGTGTGTGACCGTTTTTCCAAGATGGTTCACTTGGTACCTTTGCCCAAATTGCCCTCCTCCTCTGAGCTGGTCCCTCTATTTTTTCAGAATGTTGTGCGTTTGCATGGTATTCCTGAGAATATAGTGTCTGACAGGGGTACTCAGTTTGTGTCTAGATTTTGGCGGGCGTTCTGTGCCAGGATGGGCATCGACTTGTCTTTTTCGTCTGCATTCCATCCTCAGACTAATGGCCAGACTGAGCGTACTAATCAGACCTTGGAGACTTACTTGAGGTGTTTTGTGTCCGCTGATCAGGACGATTGGCTTGATTTTTTGCCATTGGCAGAGTTTGCCCTTAACAATCGGGCCAGTTCTGCCACTTTGGTTTCTCCATTTTTTTGTAATTCAGGGTTTCACCCTCGCTTTTCGTCCGGTCAATTGGAGTCTTCGGATTGTCCTGGAGTAGATGCTGTGGTTGATAGAATGCATCAGATTTGGGGACAGGTTGTGGACAATCTGAAGTTGTCCCAGGAGAAGACTCAACAGTTCACTAATCGTCATCGGCGTGTCGGTCCTCGTCTTTGTGTTGGGGACCTGGTTTGGTTGTCTTCTCGATTTGTTCCTATGAAGGTCTCGTCTCCTAAGTTTAAGCCTCGGTTTATCGGCCCTTATAGGATTCTGGAGGTTCTCAATCCTGTGTCCTTTCGTTTGGACCTCCCAGCATCTTTTACTATTCATAATGCTTTTCATCGGTCATTGTTGCGGAGGTATGAGGTGCCGGTTGTTCCGTCTGCTGATCCTCCTGCTCCTGTGCTGGTTGAGGGTGAGTTGGAGTATGTGGTGGAAAAGATCTTGGACTCCCGTGTTTCCAGACGGAAACTTCAGTATCTGGTTAAGTGGAAAGGCTATGGTCAGGAGGATAATTCTTGGGTGACAGCATCTGATGTTCATGCTCCTGATTTGGTTCGTGCATTTCATAGTGCTCATCCAGATCGCCCTGGTGGTTCTGGTGAGGGTTCGGTGCCCCCTCCTTAAGGGGGGGTACTGTTGTGAATTCTGTTTGTGGGCTCCCCCGGTGGTGTTTTATGGTAGTGCCACTTATTTGCCTTCTTCTATCCTTGATCACCTGTTGACACCCATTAGGGGAGTTTCCTATTTAAGGCTGCTTGGCTGCTGGTCTGATGCCGGCCAACAATGTATCAGTAGCATTCTGTTGCATTCTCCTGCCTCAAGATCCTGTTCAGCTAAGTTGAATTTTGTTTCTAGTTTATTCTATTTTTGTCCAGCTATTTGCAATGTGACTCTCTGTAGCTGGAAGCTCTCGTGGACTGGAATTGCCACTCCAGTGGCATGAGTTGTCACTGGAGTTTTAAAGTAATTTCAGGATGGTGTTTTTGAGTAGTGTTTTGAAGTTGACCGTGAAGTGACTCTTTCCTGTACTTCTGCTATCTAGTAAGCGGACCTCAATGTGCTAAATCTGCTGTTCATCCTACGTATGTCTTTTCCTCTTGACTCACCGTCAATATCTGTGGGGGGCTGCTATCTCCTTTTGGGGTTCATCTCTGGAGGTAAGGCAGGCCTGTATATTCCTCTGATAGGGGTAGTTAGATCTCCGGCTGGCGCGTGGTGTCTAGGGCATCGTAGGAAACACTCCCCGGCTACTTCCAGTGTCGTGTCAGGTTCAGGTCACGGTCACTTTAGTTCCCATCACCCGAGAGCTAGTCCGTTGTTATTTTGATTTCCCTGCCATTGGGAAAATCATAACAGTCAGGCTACCTCTGGCATGCACATAGAGGGCTGTGCGGCCCTCCAAAGAAATGCCACCCCACACCATTACTGACCCACTGCCAAACCGGTCATGCTGAAGGATGATGCAGGCAGCAGATCGCTCTCCACGGTGTCTCCAGACTCTGTCACGTCTGTCACATGTGCTCAGTGTGAACCTGTTAAGAGCACAGGGCGCCAGTTACGAATTTTCCAATCCTGGTGTTCTGTGGCAAATGCCAAGTGTCCTGCACGGTGTTGGGCTGTGAGCAGAACCCCCATCTGTGGACATCCGGCACTCAGACCATCTTCATGGAGTCATTTTCTAACCGTTTGTGCAGACACATGCACATTTGTTGCCTGCTGGAGATCATTTTGCAGGGCTCTGGCAGTGCTCCTCCTGTTCCTCCTTGCACAAAGGCTGAGGTAGCGGTCCTGCTGCTGAGTTGTTGTCCTCCTACGGCCCCCTTCACTTCTCCTGGTGTACTGACCTGCCTCCTGGTAGCGCCTCCAGCCTGTGGACACTACGCTGACAGACACAGCAAACCTTCTTGCCATTGATGTGTCATTCTGGATGAGCTGCACTACCTGAAGCCACTTCTGTGGGTGGTGGAGTCCGTCTCATGCTACCACGAGTGTGAAAGCACAACCAACATTCAAAAGTGACCAAAACATCAGCCAGAAAGCATTGGTACTGAGATGTGGTCTGTGGTCCCCACCTGCAGACTATTCCTTTATTGAGTGTGTCTTGATAATTGCCAATAATTTCCATCTGTTGTCTATTCCATTTGCACAACACCATGTGAATTTGATTGTCAAACGGTGTTGCTTCCTAAGTGGACAGTTTGATTTCAGATAAGCTTGATTTACTTGGAGTTATATTCTGTTGTTTAAGTGTTCCCTTTATTTTTTTGAGCAGTGTATAATAGTGTGTATCACATAGTTGTACTTCTAGAACCAAACAGAGCAAAGCGTATGCATACAAATTGGGATCACCACAGCAATTTAGAATTTATACAAAAAACATCTTTATTAAGGGAACACCACACAAAAAACATAAAAACATTTAAAAACCCCACAATAAGACCTGGGGTAACGGGTCCATACAAATCACAGGTAAATACCATAACACAGCATACAACATTGTACAGCCAATATGCATAAATAAACAAATCACAAAACCAATATCCTTCACATGTGAACGTGATATAATGTAATGTGGTCCACAAAAATCAACCCAGATTATAAACCCTTAAGTTAAGCCAGGCACACAATACTATGCCCTATGAGGAAGGGTCCAAAAGAAAAAAAAATGTGAATGGTATGCTTAAAAGGTACTAAGCACCATCCGGATCCCTAGACTCTAATATTCAAATATTCAGGTCCTATGTTCTTACCCTACCTAACGGATAGGCAGTAACAAGAATGTACAACATTCCATATTACAGGAGTTATTTGACTTAATTAAAGCAAGCAAAGCAAGGTCAAAACAATCTGGTAAAAAGCTTCTGGCACATACAACAAATAAATACATAAGTCATCAGTTCTGTCACTAATAATTATTTTTAATTATTTGAACAATTTGCAATTCAATCTGCGTGAATTAGTAAAAAAAAAAAGCCAGCCACCATTCAAGGGCTCTTTCACGCGTCCTGATATTTCTGGTACGTGAAAAACCAGTACTGGAGATATCCGTGTCGTGTGTTACCTATGTGTGGCATACGTGTGACACGTACCAGCGCCTGGAAAAAGCTGTACATTTTGTGCTGTTACCAGGTGCCGGGTGCTGACGGCAGCTCTCATCATTGTCGCCTGGTCTCCCTGAAATGTGGAAAAAATAAATAATAAAAAAAATGGCGTGAGCTCCCGTGTAATTTTCATAACCAACAGAGAGAAAGCCGACCGCCGAGGACTGATGTTAATAATCTGGGAAAGGGGCCAATATCCCAAAACGTTCCCAGGCTATTTATAACAGCTCACAGATTTTTGCTTAGCCTTTACTGGTTAGACCTCCCAGAAAAAAGGGTCCCCCTATAATTTCTAACCAGCAAAGGCTAAACAGACAGTGCCCGTTTGCAGATGTTGGCTTTCTGGTTGTATAACTTACGTAGCATTTTTTAATTTGTCATTTTTGGAAAGTGGATTTAATTAAAAAAAGTTATTAAAAAAGATGTGCATATTTGTTGTTGTACACCTGTTTTACTAGTTTCATTTGACAAATGTACACAATGCATTGATAGTGCGGGCTGCTGCTACATTTTACTTTCTATACATGCACCTAACCAGCGAATATTTATTACACCCTTTTTGGCAAGGGTTGATTAATAGGAGCTGCAATGATTATCAAAAATTAATTATAGTGTTGTACAAAATGTGTGATAAAGGTAAAAGTGGCAATAGTAATGGACTGGGCTCTGTAAAACCATATTAATAGCAATGTATGTCTATGAAGACCGGAAAGCCGTGAGCTACACCTTAGGTACTTATTTCCAGTGGATAAGTTGTCATTGTTTTGTTCTCAGACAACCCTTTTAAATTTTGTAATAGTGCTAGTGAATATCAACTCTTATATTTTCAATCCATTTGAGGACTTGAAGCCATAATACTTCTCCCGCTATATTTTATATTTTCATGCAAATAGTATTGTGCTTGCAGGATTAGGCTTCGGTGTAAATTATTCTGTTCAAATTAAGCTGAAATTATTGAATTAGGTCATTGCATATCTGAATATTGTCTGTCTTATCCTGACATCTGATTGGTAGGAAATATACAATATCATTACTGGGGTCTGAAACATAACTGGCTTGTGCAGCAAAACAATGATGATAAAAAGGCAGGCTATATGTCAATCAGGCTACGAGTACAGAATATTTTTTAGGGGTTTTTTTTATTCTTTTTTTTTTTAAATGTGAATGTGGTCTATAATATCAGAACATAAGTTTGCCTAATTTCTACATTTACGTTTACTCCCGTACCTAGTAATGCTACCAAATTTTCTTCCCTATTCTATCACGGGTCTCCATGTGAGCCAGATTTTCAGATATGTCTATGAAGTATCTATTGACTTACTTGAGGCAAAATCTAAAACGTGAAGCTTTGGACTCCGTTTCACCTCTTTAACATGAAATGTTGGACTGTTTCAGATCGTTAGCATGAAACTTTGGACTCCGCTTCACCTCTTTAGCATGAAACTTTGGACTCCGCTTCACCTCTTTAACATGAAACTTTGGACTCCATTTCACCTGTTTAACATGAAACTTTGGACTCCGCTTCACCTCTTTAACATGAAACTTTGGACTCCATTTCACCTCTTTAACATGAAACTTTGGACTCTGCTTCACCTCTTTAGCATGGCTTTTTCCCCATACACAATAATGTAGTAGACTTCACATGGAAGCCCCTGACAGAGTGCAGAGATGGAAGAATGTGGGATATATCCAACCTGATGACGACATGACAGTAAATCCATACAAAGTAAATTATTCGTTTTCTGTAGTTCAGTGTAGTAAAGAATCTAATTACATCCATTGCTGGAAAGTTACTAACTGTCCTAATGGAAGGTGAATCTGCCCCCTGGTGGAGAATACCAATAAGACAGTTTACAAAATGTAACTAATAGTCTATCCTTTTAAAAAATATGAGACTATAAAGAAAGACTAGGTTTTAAAAAAAGGCAAAAAAGAATGATTCCCCCCACTTCATTCCAACGTATGTCAAGACACTTGATTTGGATATGTTGGCCTCATTACAGCTTAGGAATAGGTTTGGGAAACTCAATCTGGCAATATAAACTTATCCTTAGCTATGTGGAGTATTATGGTACCAGCATTGTAGATGAGGTTATAAGAAATCTCATTCACGCATTGTGGAAAAAATATACAGGAAACATGGACCAGCACTGTAGATACAACATCTGCCGCTTGTTAATTTATACTTTTCACAGTCTATTTTACCCGGTGTGATGTTGTGAAATCTGCTGTAAATCAGAAGAATTTATACAGCTGATCTGCACATTTTGATGCAAATGTTACTGCTGGGCAGATAAGTCCCTTGTGGACATCCCCCAATGGGGGATCTGGGAGTAATAGTCGAACAGGGGAAAACGTGATACTCACAAATTCTCTGCTGCTCTAGTGTTTACAACCCTTTTACTTGTCCGACAACAATTACGTCAGGCAACTCCTTTGTGCCCGCTGCTGACAATCACTGCCATCACACTAGTTATCACCACTAAATCAGTATCCAGTGTACCACTGCAGCGCTGACGTAGATGTATGACTTATCTCTGTAATAGACAATGACCAGAAGGGTCATGGAAGACACAGTAAGCTAATTTCATGCAGTCCAAGAGTTAACGTGATTGTCCATTGCTTTTAATTATTTTAAAACCCTACTTACACTGGTCCTGTGGTGGTCATACTGAAGACACTAGCCACATTACTGACGAGTGGAGGAAATTCTATATGTTGTCTTTTTAGACTTTAGGACCACCAGGCACATCCCTTTTGAGTTTCTCTTATATCAGATTGCTGTATGGTGTTCAGTGTAAAGCCATGTTAACACTGTCAGGAGTTGGTCAGTCTTTTATATCAATATTTATAAGCCAAAACCAGGAGAGGAACAGTCAGGGAAAAAGTGTAATAGAAACACGTCACCACTTCTGCATTTATCACCCGCTCCTGGTTTTGGCTTACAAATACTGATGTAAATTACTGAGCAAATACTGGACATGAGAACGTGGCCTTAAATATGAAGCGTCCAAAAATTTAAGTAGTTGCTGAAAAATAACTATTTCCCCTTACTCCAAGAATAAAAAAATATATAGCACCACATTGGTTTATGGATTGTGCCTGGCATTGCACTTGAAAAAGTTGTCCAGGATATGTTTTTGTTTAATCCATAGGATTGCACATGTTTAAAATAACAAATTTAGCTATACTCAGGTCCACTGCTGTTTTGGTGTTTTCTGACAAATTGCAATGGTGTGGTGGTGATTACAGCACATGTAAATGTCAGCACAGAAAATAAAAAATGCTGGAAAAATACTTGTTGGCCAAAAACGTTGAACAAAATTAAACAACTGAATGAACATCCTCCAAGGCTGGTGATTCCATAATTTTTGCCAGGGGTTGAAGTACTTGGGAAGTTTATGTTATGTATTGTTCTGTACAGCCTCTATGTAGTATTTGTGTGGGTGTATGGTGCCATCTTGTGGTTTCCCACTTTTTAGTAACCTTGTTTTATATATTTTTTCATGTTAATAATATTTGTACTTTTTAAGCATTGGTTCTTGTTTCTTTTTTTTATATATCATGCATTCTCATTGTACTGAACCCTCTACCTGTCCATGATAGTTTTTTTGGCACCTCATTATCCCCTATTAGCTAACCTGGTGTTTTTTCTTTTCGTTTCTCTTTGGAGTGATGCCTTAACTAGTGACACAATTCCCCCCCTTTAACGTACCTACCCAGTATATGTAGTAGCCATCCTACCATATAGCTATCTTATATATTTATATTATAGCTATGTTCATTATTCAATCATATATTGATTTAGATTTGGGAATATTTTGTCCGCCTCTGCCCATTGTTGTTCTTGTGGAGTTCTTGTATGTTTGATTTGCTTTTAAACTTTTTTGAAACTCTATGTTTCAATAAAACCATTTGTATTGTTATTTGTGTATGAGTGTACACTATGATTCCGCGTTGCTTTTTCTTCACATAAACAATAATTATTTTTGCGCAGTCAGCAGCACCCCTTATCATTATTATTTTTTCGTTATTTTGTGGTGCCCACTATTTTTTTATGCTACATTCACTTCTCATGCAAGGGAAAGGTGCAGAAGTTGAGCCTGACGTCTGACATACACAAGTTCGACTCTGAACAGCAGGCATCCACGGTGCACATGTGAATGGGGTCTTAATAGCTTTTGCAAGCTCTCGGCATATATCGCTACAGCTCAGATGCTACATATGTGTATATGTATAATTGTGTGTGTGTGTGTGTGTGTGTGTGTGTGTGTGTGTGTGTATCTGCATGTACAGGTGCTTCTCGCAAAATTAAGAATATCAAGCAGTTAATTTATTTCAGTTCTTCAATACAAAAAGTGATTATCATAAATTATATAGAGTCATTACAAACAGAGTGATCTATTTCAAGTGTTTATTTCTGCTAATGTTGATGATTATGAAAACCCAAAAGTCATTATCTCAGTAAATTAGAATAATTAACAAAAACACCTGCAAAGGCTTCCTAAGCGTTTAAAAAGGTCCCTTAGTCTGTTACAGTAGCTCCACAATCATGGGGAAGACTGCTGACTTGACCGATGTCCAGAAGGCTGTCACTTACACACTCCACAAGGAGGGTAAGCCACAAAAGGTCATTGCCAAAGAAACTGGCTGTTCACAGAGTGCTGTATCCAAGCATATTAGTGGAATGTTAAGTGGAAGGAAAAAGTGTGGTAGATAAAGGTGCACAAGCAACCGGGATAACCGAAGCCTTGAAAGGATTGTTACGAAAAGGCCATTCAAAAATGTGTGGGAGATTCACAAGAAGTGGACTGCTGCTGGAGTTATTGCTTCAAGAGCCATCACACACAGACGTGTCCAGGACATGGGCTATAAGTGTCACATTCCTTGTGTCAAGCCACTCATGAGCAGTAGACAATGCCAGAAGCGTCGTACCTGGGCCAAGGAGAAAAAGAACTGGACTGTTGCTCAGTGGTCCAAGGTGTTGTTTTCAGATTGGAAATCAAGGTCCCAGAGTCTGGAGGAAGAGGGCAGAGGCACACAGTCCAATATGCTTGAGGTCTCGTGTGAAGTTTCCACAATGAGTGATGGTTTGGGGAGCCATGTCATCTGCTGGTGTAGGTCCACTGTGTTTTATCAAGACCAAAGTCACCGCAGCCACCTACCAGGAGATTTTAGAGCACTTCATGCTTCCCTCTGCCGACAAGCTGTTTGGAGATGGAAATTTCATTTTCCAGCAGGACTTGGCACCTGCCCACACTGCCAAAAGTACCAATACCAGGTTTAAAAACAACAGTATCACTGTGCTTGATTGGCCAGCAAACTCGTCTGACCTTAACCCCATAGAGAATCTATGGGGTATTGTCAAGAGGAAGATGAGACACCAGATGCAACAATGCAGACGAGCTGAAGGCTGCTATCAAAGCAACATGGGCTTCCATAACAACTCAGCAGTGCCACAGGCTGATGGCATCCATGCCACATGCCACGCCGCATTGATGTAGTAACTGATGCAAAAGGAGCCCTGACCAAGTATTGAGTTCATTTACTGAACATACATTTCAGTAGGTCAACAGTTCTGATTTTACAATCATTTTTCAAGCTGGTGTTATAAAGTATTCTAATTTACTGAGATAATGACTTTGGGGTTTTAATTTTCTGTAAGCCATAATCATCAGCATTAATAGAAATAAACACTTGAAATAGATCACTCTGTAATGAATCTATCTAATATGAGTTTAAATTTTTGTATTGAAAAACTGAAATAAATTAACTTTTTGATAATATTCTAATTTAATTAGAAGCACCTGTAGGTGTATGTAAGTATATATGTGTATGTATATATATGTGCATTTATGTATGTGTATCGATCTATCTAACTATATATGTGTATGTATGTATATTTAGGCAACTATGGAAACATGAAGAGCCTGACTGTGCCTTCCCACTGCGTCAGATGATTAGTATTGTGATCCATACTGCCGACCAGCTGCGTGAAATAGGCAGAAACAAGCAAAAGGGAGCGGTGCTTAACCCCTTAAGCCAAAGGGTGGTTTGCACGTTAATGACCGGGCCAATTTTTACAATTCTGACCACTGTCCCTTTATGAGGTTATAACTCTGGAACGCTTCAACGGATCTTGATGATTCTGACCCTGTTTTCTAGTGACATATTGTACTTCATGACAGTGGTAAAATTTCTTTGATAAGACTTGCGTTTATTTGTGAAAAAACGGAAATTTGGTGAAAATGTTTCGCAATTTTCCAACTTTGAATTTTTATGCCCTTAAATCACAGAGATATGTCACACAAAATACTTAATAAGTAACATTTTCCACATGTCTACTTTACATCAGCACAATTTTGGAACCAAAATTTTTTTTTGTTAGGGAGTTATAAGGGTTAAAAGTTGACCAGCAATTTCTCATTTTTACAACACCATTTTTTTTTTAGGGAGCACATCTCATTTGAAGTCATTTTGAGGGGTCTATATGATAGAAAATAACCAAGTGTGACACCATTCTAAAAACTAACCCTAACCCTAGCCTTAACCCTACCCCTAATCCTAGCCCTAATCTTAACCCTAGCCCTATTCCTAACCCTAGCCCTAATCCTAACCCTAACTCTAACCCTAGCCCTAATCCTAACCCTAGCCCTAATGGGAAAATGGAAATAAATACATTTTTTTTTATTTTATTATTTTTCCCTAACTAAGGGGGTGATGAAGGGGGGTTTGATTTACTATTTATAGCATTTTTTTAGCGGATTTTTATGATTGGCAGCTGTCACACACTAAAAGACGCTTTTTATTGCAAAAAATAGTTTTTGTGTCTCCACATTTTGAGAGCTATAATTTTTCCATATTTTGGTCCACAGAGTCATGTGAGGTCTTGTTTTTTGCAGGACGAGTTGACGTTTTTATTGGTAACATTTTCGGTCACGTGACATTTTTTCATCGCTTTTATTCCGATTTTTGTGAGGCAGAATGACCAAAAACCAGCTATTCATGAATTTATTTTGGGGGGGGCGTTTATACTGTTCCATGTTTGGTAAAATTGATAAAGCAGTTTTATTTTTTGGGTCAGTATGATTACAGCGATACCTCATTTGTATCATTTTTTTATGTTTTGGCGCTTTTATACGATAAAAACTATTTTATGGAAAAAATAATTATTTTTGCATCGCTTTATTTTGAGGACTATAACTTTTTTATTTTTTCGCTGATGATGCTGTATGGTGGCTCGTTTTTCTGTGGGACAAGATGATGTTTTCAGCGGTACCATGGTTATTTATATCCGTCATGTTATAGTGTAAGATCGCTGATCTGACACTTTGCTGTGCACTGTGTTAGATCAGCGATCTGACATGCAGGGCTGCAGGCTTACCAGCGCTTGCTCTGAACAGGCGCTGGTAAGCCACCTCCCTGCAGGACCCGGAAGTAGCCCAGCGGCCATTTTTGATCCGGGGTCTGCAGGGAGGAGACGCTCGGTACAAGGTGAGCACATCACCTTCTACCGAGGGTCTCAGGGAAGCACGCAGGGAGCCCCCTCCCTGCACGATGCTTCCCTATACCGCTGGAACACTGCGATCATCTTTGATCGCATTGTACCAGGGGTTAATGTGCCAGGGGCGGTCCGTGACCACTCCTGGCATATAGTGCCGGATGTCAGCTGCGATAGTCAGCTGCGATAGTCAGCTGACACCCAGCCGCGTTCCCCCTGTGAGCACGGCTGATCACATATAACGTACTATCCCGTCACTGGGAATTAAGTCCCAGGTCACCTCGATGGGATAGTACGTCATCTGGGATTAAGGGGTTAAAGTGAACCTGTCAGCAGAGTTCGGCATAGTAACGTACACAGTGTCAGGTCAGCACCGTTATACTGAATAAAATGACACCCGGGGTGATGAAATCCGTCTTTTGGTTGTTTCTTAATCTTTATTTTCAGTTTTGTGTTAAGGAGATTCTCGTGCCCTAAGACGGGGTTGGGGACATAAAAAAAGTCATTTTGAAAATGGTGCCTGTGCGGTAGCAGCTATTGGTGTGTAAAGAGATCCGATGGCGCCATCTTGCTGGAGAAAAAATGTCCTCCACCAAAATGGTGCTGCCCGTGCATGCGCAATATCAGCTGTAGTCGATCTCCAGCTGCTAATGCGCAGGTGGCGCCATTTAGGTGGAGGACATTTATTCTTCTCCAGCAAGATGGCGCCGCCAGCGCCTGCGCAACAGCAGCTATCGGATCTCTATACAAACCGATAGCTGCTACTGCGCAGGCGCCATTTTCAAAATGACTTTTTTTTTTTGTCGCTCAAGTAAATTTGCATGAGGGAATAAGTGCACATTAACCTGCGATTATGCTGCAGCGCAGGTGCCATAGCTGGCACCGGCCTGCAAAAGGTTTTTTTTTCTTAAGTATGTTAGGTATTCATTATGTAAACTAGGGGGCGGGTCAGTGAGGGATCAGTGACCTGTCAGCAGTCTGCATTATGAATATATAATCAGAAAACCACACGAAGACCCCCCAGAGGCCGCCCTGGAGCACGGGCATATCATTAACTCAAAACTGAAAATAAAAATTAACCCCTTAACGACCGCCGATACGCCTTTTAACGGCGGCCGCTAAGGGTACTTAAACCACAGCGCCAGAGACCCCAGAGAACATGATTCGGGGTTTTTTTACCGACCCCCGAGTTGCGATCGCCGGTAATTAACCGTTTACCGGCGGTCGCAAAAAAAACAAACAAAACGCGATTTCCCATTTAATTTCTCTGTCCTCCGATGTGATCGCACATCATAGGACAGAGAAATGGGGTCCCCAATCGCCCCCGATACTCACCTGTCTCCCCCGGTGCTCCTCGTGACTCCCGATGGGCGCCGCCATCTTCTTCCGGCAAAAAAAATGGCGGGCGCATGCGCAGTGCGCCCGCCGGCTGGCACCCGGGAGATCTTTGGGGTCTCGGCTGCTGGGGGTAGCCGAGACCCCAAAGAACATGATCGGGGTCGGTTTTTACCGACCCCTGTTTTGCGATCGCCGGTAATTAACTGTTTACCGGCGACCGCAAAAAAAAAAAAAAGCGATGTGTAATTCTCTGTCCTCTGATGTGATCGCACATCAGGGGACAGAGAAATAGGGGGATTCGGGGACCCTATCATACTTACCGGTGTCCCTGGGTCCTCCTGCGTCCCCTCCTGCCCGCCGGCTTCTTCCTATGGAAAGAAAATGGCGGGCGCATGTGCAGTGCGCCCGCTCTCTGCCGGCCGGCAGGAGAGAGGAGTTGGGGCTAAAATTAGGGTTAGGGCTAGGGTTAGGGCTAGGGTTAGGGTTGGGGCTAAATTTAGGGTTAGGGTTGGGGCTAAATTTAGGGTTAGGGTTGGGGCTAAATTTAGGGTTAGGGCTGGGGCCAAATTTAGGGTTATGGTTAGGGTTGGGGCTAAAGTTAGGGCGAGAGTTAGAGTTGGGGCTAAAGTTAGGGTTAGGGTTGGGGCTAAAGCTAGGACTAGGGTTGCGGCTAAAGTTAGGGTTAGAGTTGGGATTAGGGTTTGGATAAGGGTTGGCATTAGGGTTACGTTTGGGATTAGGGTTAGGTTTGGGATTAGGGTTAAGGTTAGGGTTGGGATTAGGGGTGTACTGGGATTAGGGTTAGGTTTGAGGTTAGGGTTGAGATTAGGATTAGGGGTGTGTTGGATTTAGGGTTCTGATTAGGGTTCTGGTTGTTTTGGGGTTAGGGTTGTGAGTATCCTTAGGGTTGTGTTTAGGATTATGGATGGGGTTGGCATTAGGGTTAGGCCTCTTTCACACTTCAGTCTTTTGGCGTCAGTCTGAAACCGCCATTTTCGTCAAATAGCGGATCCGCCATTTTTTTTTGGCAGATCCGCTATTTTCCTATAGACATGCATTAGCGGTGGATTGTGGTGGATGGTCGTCCGTTCCATCCGCCATGCGACGGATCCGTTGAGATTTGGCGGACGTCATCTAGACATTGACGGCCATTGTAACGTTTTTTGTCTGCACCGAAATGGCGGTTCGCGACGGATCCGTAGCGTTTGTCATTCCATAGAATGGCCGCCTATGGGCGACGGATCCGTCATTACCGTCATTTCGGCGGATCCGTCGCCCCAATCCGCTTTTTCAATTGCGCATGCTCCAAAAAGTAGATACTTTTCCCAGACAACCCCCAAGTAACGGATCCATCAAAAAAACGGATCCGTTAGAACCGTTTTCTCAACAATTGTGACGGATCCGTCACTATGTCGGAGCTGACTGACGCCAAACAACTGAAGTGTGAAAGAAGCCTTAGGGGTGTGTTGGGGTTAGGGTTGAAGTTAGATTTGGCGGGTTTCCACTGTTTAGGTACATCAGGGGGTCTCTAAACGCAACAGCCAATTTTGCGCTCAAAAAGTCAAATGGTGATCCCTCCCTTCCGAGCTCTGTCGTGCACCCAAACAGTGGTTTACCCCCACATATGGGGCATCAGCGTACTCGGGATAAATTAGACAACTTTTGGGGTCCAATTTCTCTTGTTACCCTTGTGAAAATAAAAACTTGGGGGCTAAAAAATCTTTTTTGTGGAAAAAAAAAATATTTTTTATTTTCACAACTCTGCATTATAAACGTCTGTGAAGCACTTGGGCATTCAAAGTTCTCACCACTAGGGTTGAGCGAAACGGGTCGATCATTTTCAAAAGTCGCCGACTTTTGGCTAAGTCGGCGTCTCATGAAACCCGATCCGACCCCTGTGCTTGTCGGCCATGCGGTACGCGACTTTCGCGCCAAAGTCGCGTTTCAATGACGCGAAAAGCGCCATTTCTCAGCCAATGAAGGTGAACGCAGAGTGTGGGCAGCGTGATGACATAGATCCTGGTCCCCACCATCTTAGAGAAGGGCATTGCAGTGATTGGCTTGCTGTCTGCGGCGTCACAGGGGCTATAAAGGGGCGTTCCCGCCGACCGCCATCTTACTGCTGCTGATCTGAGCTTAGGGAGAGGTTGCTGCCGCTTCGTCAGAAGCAGGGAGAGCGTTAGGCAGGGTCCACTAACCACCAAACCGCTTGTGCTGTAGCGATTTCCACTGTCCAACACCACCTTCGGTGTGCAGGAACAGTGGAAGCTATTTTTTTTTTTTTTTCCTCAGCGTTGTAGCTCATTGGGCTGCCCTAGAAGGCTCCGTGATAGCTGTATTGCTGTGTGTACGCCACTGTGCAAACCAACTGCTTTTTTCAAAGCACATATCCTCTTGTTCCTTTCTGCACAGCTATCTTTTTTGTTTGTCCACACTTTTTATTTAATTTGTGCATCAGTCCACTCCTATTGCTGCCTGCCATACCTGGCTTAGATTACTGCAGGGAGATAGTAATTGTAGGACAGTCCCTGTTTTTTTTTTTTTTTGTGGGAGATTAAGATTGGCATTTCTGCTACAGTGCCATCCCTGTGTGTGCCATCTCTCACTGAGTGGGCCATAGAAAGCCTATTTATTTTTTCCGTGATTTGTGTTCTAAATTCTACCTCAACACAAAAACACTACATCAATCAGTGGTAGAAAAATATTGGCCTCAGTCAGGGCTTGTGTGCCACTGCTGTGTGTGCTATCTCTCATTCAGTGGGCCATAGAAAGCCTATTTATTTATTTATTTTTTTTCTTATTATTTGGTTTCTAAAGTCTCCCTGAAAAAAAAAAAAAAAAAAAAAACAGTGGGAGAGTAATATTGCCCTTTCAGCTTGTGTGCCAGTCTTGACTCCTGGGTGTGCCACCTCTCTCATTCAGTGGGCCATAGAAAGCATTTTTTTTTTTCCTTGATTTGTGTTCTAAAATCTACCTCAACACAAAAACACTACATCAATCAGTGGGAGAAAAATATTGGCCTCAGTCAGGGCTTGTGTGCCACTGCTGTGTGTGCTATCTCTCATTCAGTGGGCTATAGAAAGCCTATTTATTTATTTATTTTTTTTCTTATTATTTGGTTTCTAAAGTCTCCCTGAAAAAAAAAAAAAAAAAAAAACAGTGGGAGAGTAATATTGCCCTTTCAGCTTGTGTGCCAGTCTTGACTCCTGGGTGTGCCACCTCTCTCTCATTCAGTGGGCCATAGAAAGCCTATTTATTTTTTTGGTTTTTTTAATATTATTTGGTTTCTAAAGTCTCCCTGAAAATAATAAAAAAAAAACTTAAAAAAACAGTGGGAGAGTAATATTGCCCTTTCAGCTTGTGTGCCAGTCTTGACTCCTGGGTGTGCCACCTCTTTCATTCAGTGGGCCATAGAAAGCCTATTTATTTTTTTTTTTAAATATTATTGGGATTCTAAAGTCTCCCTTAAAAAACAAAAAATACATAAAAAAACAGTGGGAGAGTAATATTGCCCTTTCAGCTTGTGTGCCAGTCTTGACTCCTGGGTGTGCCACCTCTCTCATTCAGTGGGCCATAGAAAGCATTTTTTTTTTCCTTGATTTGTGTTCTAAAATCTACCTCAACACAAAAACACTACATCAATCAGTGGGAGAAAAATATTGGCCTCAGTCAGGGCTTGTGTGCCACTGCTGTGTGTGCTTTCTCTCATTCAGTGGGCTATAGAAAGCCTATTTATTTATTTATTTTTTTTCTTATTATTTGGTTTCTAAAGTCTCCCTGAAAAAAACAAAAAAACAAAAAACAGTGGGAGAGTAATATTGCCCTTTCAGCTTGTGTGCCAGTCTTGACTCCTGGGTGTGCCACCTCTCTCTCATTCAGTGGGCCATAGAAAGCCTATTTATTTTTTTGGTTTTTTTAATATTATTTGGTTTCTAAAGTCTCCCTGAAAATAAAATAAAAAAAACTTAAAAAAACAGTGGGAGAGTAATATTGCCCTTTCAGCTTGTGTGCCAGTCTTGACTCCTGGGTGTGCCACCTCTCTCATTCAGTGGGCCATAGAAAGCCTATTTATTTTTTTGTTTTTTTTAATATTATTTGGTTTCTAAAGTCTCCCTGAAAATAAAAAAAAAAAAAACTTAAAAAAACAGTGGGAGAGTAATATTGCCCTTTCAGCTTGTGTGCCAGTCTTGACTCCTGGGTGTGCCACCTCTCTCATTCAGTGGGCCATAGAAAGCCTATTTATTTTTTTTTAAATATTATTGGGTTTCTAAAGTCTCCCTTAAAAAACAAAAAATACATAAAAAAACAGTGGGAGAGTAATATTGCCCTTTCAGCTTGTATGCCAGTCTTGACTCCTGGGTGTGCCACCTCTCTCATTCAGTGGGCCATAGAAAGCATTTTTTTTTTTTCCTTGATTTGTGTTCTAAAATCTACCTCAACACAAAAACACTACATCAATCAGTGGGAGAAAAATATTGGCCTCAGTCAGGGCTTGTGTGCCACTGCTGTGTGTGCTATCTCTCATTCAGTGGGCTATAGAAAGCCTATTTATTTATTTATTTTTTTTCTTATTATTTGGTTTCTAAAGTCTCCCTGAAAAAAAAAAAAAAAAAAAACAGTGGGAGAGTAATATTGCCCTTTCAGCTTGTGTGCCAGTCTTGACTCCTGGGTGTGCCACCTCTCTCTCACTCAGTGGGCCATAGAAAGCCTATTTTTTTTTTTGTTTTTTTTAATATTATTTGGTTTCTAAAGTCTCCCTGAAAATAAAAAAAAAAAAACTTAACAAACAGTGGGAGAGTAATATTGCCCTTTCAGCTTGTGTGCCAGTCTTGACTCCTGGGTGTGCCACCTCTCTCATTCAGTGGGCCATAGAAAGGCTATTTATTTTTTTGGTTTTTTTAATATTATTTGGTTTCTAAAGTCTCCCTGAAAAAAAAAAAAAAATAAATTAGGTGGGAGATTAATATTGACATTAGTGCTTGAGTGACAGTCCTGCGTGTGTGTCATCTCTGTGATTTTGTGCCACAGAAAACAGAGTGTGTAACATTGTGCCTGATTTTCCTTGTGGTCTCACCAACCTGTTAAGGGATATTGAAATCATACTGAAGTTATAGCTCACCGTGTAAGTTGTTTGACAGCAACAAATAAAGTTACTTTGGTTAAGATTTTAAAACAATGAGGAAGTCTGGTGCAAGAGGTCGTCGTGGGCGTTCATTGTCAGCTGGTAATGATGGTAGTGGTAGTGGAGCATCAGGTGGTCGTGGGGATAAAAATATTCCACCTAAGTCTGGAGCTGTGGAGCCAGTTTCGTCGTCAGGCTACACAAGGCCTCGAACGCTCTCTTTTCTGGGAGTAGGAAAACCGCTTTTAAAGGCGGAGCAGCAACAGCAAGTTTTGGCTTACATTGCAGACTCAGCCTCTAGCTCTTTTGCCTCCTCTTCCGAAACTGGTAAATGTAAAAGCAGCGCGTCGCTTGTGGATGTTCACGGTCAGGGACAAGTCGCTTCCTTGTCCTCCTCAGCAAAAACTACAACAAGAGAGAAGGATGCAGCAGGCGACACAACGGGTCACTCCATGGAGCTCTTTACACATACCGTCCCTGGCTTAGAAAGTGAAACATTTAACAGGCCATGCCCATTACAAGTATATTCTGACATGGAGTGCACTGATGCACAGCCACAGCCAGAGTACTATGCTGCTCCTTTGACTCAGACCACCACATTGCCCTCTCAGGGTACAGATCCACAATCAGACCCTGATGAGACTATGTTGCCCCGCCACGAACGCTATACCACCGACCGACACAGTGACACAGACGAAGTTGCACACGAGCTCGAAGAGGAGGTAATAGATGACCCAGTTATTGACCCCGATTGGCAGCCATTGGGGGAACAGGGTGCAGGCGGCAGTAGTTCAGAAGCGGAGGTGGAGGAGGGGCCGCAGCAGGCATCAACATCGCAACAGGTTCCATCTGCCGGGCCCGTATCTGGCCCAAAACGCGTGTCAAAGCCAAAACCTGTTGGAGGACAGCGTGGCCATCCGGTTAAAGCTCAGTCTGCAATCCCTGAAAAGGGATCCGAGTCTAGGAAGAGTGCAGTCTGGCATTTTTTTAAACAACATCCAACTGATCAGCGCAAAGTCATCTGTCAAAAATGTTCAACTAGCTTAAGCAGAGGTCAGAATCTGAAAAGTCTAAATACTAGTTGCATGCATAGACACTTAACCACCATGCATTTTCAAGCCTGGACTAACTACCAAACGTCCCTTAAGGTTGTAGCACCCTTGGCCAATGAAGCTAGTCAGCAACGCAACATCCCTTCCGTCACTGTAAGGCCACCATTTTCCGCACCACCGGCAGTATCTGTGCAGGTTTCTTTGCCAGCCAAAAGCAGTCAGGGTCAGGGAACCACCAGTTTTGTAGGAGGAAATATTGCATCTAGGGCACCGGCGGAAACAATACCGTCTCCAACCGTCTCTCAGTCTGCCATGTACACCGGCACACCCGAAAGTTCCACGATCTCCAGCTCTCCAGTCCAGCTCACCCTACATGAGACTCTGGTTAGAAAAAGGAAGTACTTATCCTCGCATCCGCGTACACAGGGTTTTAACGCCCACATAGCTAGACTAATCTCGTTAGAGATGATGCCCTACCGGTTAGTTGAAAGCGAAGCTTTCAAAGCCCTGATGGAGTACGCTGAACCACGATACGAGCTACCCAGTCGACACTTTTTTTCCAGAAAAGCCATCCCAGCCCTGCACCAGCATGTTAAACAGCGCATCGTCCATGCACTCAGGCAATCTGTGAGTACAAAGGTGCACCTGACTACAGATGCATGGACCAGTAGGCATGGCCAGGGACGTTATGTGTCCATCACGGCACACTGGGTGAATGTGGTGGATGCAGGGTCCACAGGCGACATCAATTTAGGGACAGTTGTGCCTAGCCCACGGTCTAGGAAACAGTTGGCTGTAGGCGTTCGCACCCCCTCCTCCTCCTCCTCCTCGTCCTCCTGCAGAAGTTACAGCTCTTCCACAGAACGCAGTCTGCCAACCACTCCATCGGCAGATGACACTGTTGCACACCAGTTGTCCCATTATGGGCCAGCTACTGCCAAGCGTCAGCAGGCTGTATTGGCTATGAAGTGTTTGGGCGACAACAGACACACCGCGGAAGTTCTATCCGAGTTCTTGCAACAAGAAACGCAGTCGTGGCTGGGCACAGTAGATCTTGAGGCAGGCAAGGTAGTGAGTGATAACGGAAGGAATTTCATGGCTGCCATCTCCCTTTCCCAACTGAAACACATTCCTTGCCTGGCTCACACCTTAAACCTGGTGGTGCAGTGCTTATTGAAAACTTATCCTGGGTTCTCCGACCTGCTCCTCAAAGTGCGTGCACTTTGCTCACATATCCGACGTTCGCCTGTACACGCCAGCCGTATGCAGACCTATCAGCGGTCTTTGAACCTTCCCCAGCATCGCCTAATCATAGACGTTGCAACAAGGTGAAACTCAACACTGCACATGCTTCAGAGACTGTGCCAACAGAGGCGGGCTGTTATGTTTTTGTGGGAGGATACACATACACGGGCAGGCAGTAGGATGGCAGACATGGAGTTGTCAGGTGTGCAGTGGTCTAAGATACAAGACATGTGTCAAGTCCTTCAGTGTTTTGAGGAATGCACACGGCTGGTTAGTGCAGACAACGCCGTAATAAGCATGAGCATCCCCCTAATGCGTCTGCTGATGCAAAGTTTGACGCACATAAAGGAGCAGGCGTCTGCACCAGAGGAAGAGGAAAGCCTTGATGACAGTCAGCCATTGTCTGGTCAGGGCAGTGTACAGGACGAGGTAGCGGGCGAAGAGGAGGTGGAGGACGAGGAGGATGATGGGGATGAGTATATTTTTAATGCCGAACCTTTCCCGGGGGCACAGGAAATTGGTTGCGTGTCACGGCCGGGTTCTGGTTTTTTGAGGGACACAAGTGACGTAGATTTGCCTGCAACTGCCCCTCAACCAATCACAACCGGAGATTTGACAACTGGAACTTTGGCCCACATGGCGGATTATGCCTTACGTATCCTAAAAAGGGACACACGCATTACGAAAATGATGAACGATGACGATTACTGGTTGGCCTGCCTCCTTGATCCACGCTATAAAGGCAAATTGCAAAATATTATGCCACATGAGAACTTGGAACTAATATTAGCAACCAAACAATCAACTCTTGTTGACCGTTTGCTTCAGGCATTCCCAGCACACAGCGCACGTGATCGTTCTCACACGAGCTCCAGGGGGCAGCAGACTAGGAGTGTTAGGGGTGCACACATCAGAAGTGGCGTTGGACAGAGGGGTTTTCTGACCAGGTTGTGGAGTGATTTTGCTATGACCGCAGACAGGACAGGTACTGCTGCATCAATTGAAAGTGACAGGAGACAACATTTGTCCAGTATGGTTACTAACTATTTTTCATCCCTTATCGATGTTCTCCCTCAACCGTCATTCCCGTTTGATTACTGGGCCTCCAAATTAGACACCTGGCCAGAATTGGCAGAATATGCATTGCAGGAGCTTGCTTGCCCGGCAGCAAGTGTCCTATCAGAAAGAGTATTCAGTGCTGCAGGTTCAATATTAACCGAAAAAAGGACTCGTCTGGCTACCCAAAATGTTGACGATCTAACATTCATTAAAATGAACCACAACTGGATTTCGAAATCTTTTGCCCCACCTTGCCCGGCCGACACCTAGCTTTCCTATGAAAAGCTCTTGCCTGTGAATTACTTTTCTAATGTCTAATTTGCTGCAGCTGATTGTACAGCATACGACATGTTTACACCTCCCTAAATGGCAAAACTCCCCACACGGGGCCGTGGTATCGCGACTTGGCGCAAGCACCCGTGAGACTGCTGTTTGTCTGAAGAGGTGGGTGTGCTCGCTTTTGGTTGACGGCATTGCTACTGGGTCCCTCATAGTACAATGTAGTGTCTCTGGCGGTGGTGGTGCGCACCCAACGTCAGACACACCGTTGTAACATGAGGGGCCCTGGGGCGGTCCCGCCGGCCTCAAGAGAGTTCCCCCCTACCCCAGCTCAAAATGTGCTCTACCACGTGCAAAATTATGTCGCACAGCTCCACCAATCTTTAGTCTATTCGCTGACATCATTCAATGTCTGGCACTGACAATACAAATTTGTAGACATCTATGATGCAACTTAAAGTAGTCTGTGTCTGTGTCCTATATTGGCACCATTAAATAGTTACTGCCAAATTACTATGTCAGAAACTCAGTAGATGAGCCCACCCCTGTACCTAAGTATGCCACCTTTTTTTTTGTTTTGGTTGTTTTGCGAGACATTAACATCTATTTATATTTTGGGAGTACTGGGACAGACACTCCTTGCACTACTCCTCCACTCACCACCAAGCTGCCTGTGTATCCATGTAACCGCTGTAAAGCTGCCATGAGCCTATTGTTTGTTATTTTAGGCCTTTGATAGCCTGTCTGCGGTCCCTACTTTAAATACTCCTCCACTCATCACCAGCTGCCTGCCCGTGTATCCATGTAACCGCTGTAAAGCTGCCATGAGCCTATTGTTTGTTATTTTAGGCCTTTGATAGCCTGTCTGCGGTCCCTACTTTAAATACTCCTCCACTCACCACCAAGCTGCCTGTGTATCCATGTAACCGCTGTAAAGCTGCCATGAGCCTATTGTTTGTTATTTTAGGCCTTTGATAGCCTGTCTGCGGTCCCTACTTTAAATACTCCTCCACTCACCACCAAGCTGCCTGTGTATCCATGTAACCGCTGTAAAGCTGCCATGAGCCTATTGTTTGTTATTTTAGGCCTTTGATAGCCTGTCTGCGGTCCCTACTTTAAATACTCCTCCACTCACCACCAAGCTGCCCGTGTATCCATGTAACCGCTGTAAAGCTGCCATGAGCCTATTGTTTGTTATTTTAGGCCTTTGATAGCCTGTCTGCGGTCCCTACTTTAAATACTCCTCCACTGACCACCAAGCTGCCTGTGTATCCATGTAACCGCTGTAAAGCTGCCATGAGCCTATTGTTTGTTATTTTAGGCCTTTGATAGCCTGTCTGCGGTCCCTACTTTAAATACTCCTCCACTGACCACCAAGCTGCCTGTGTATCCATGTAACCGCTGTAAAGCTGCCATGAGCCTATTGTTTGTTATTTTAGGTCTTTGATAGCCTGTCTGCGGTCCCTACTTTAAATACTCCTCCACTGACCACCAAGCTGCCTGCCCGTGTATCCATGTAACCGCTGTAAAACTGCCATAAGCCTATTGTTTGTTATTTTAGGCCTTTGATAGCCTGTCTGCGGTCCCTACTTTAAATACTCCTCCACTGACCACCAAGCTGCCTGCCCGTGTATCCATGTAACCGCTGTAAAACTGCCATGAGCCTATTGTTTGTTATTTTAGGCCTTTGATAGCCTGTCTGCGGTCCCTACTTTAAATACTCCTCCACTCACCACCAAGCTGCCCGTGTATCCATGTAACCGCTGTAAAACTGCCATGAGCCTATTGTTTGTTATTTTAGGCCTTTGATAGCCTGTCTGCGGTCCCTACTTTAAATACTCCTCCACTCACCACCAAGCTGCCCGTGTATCCATGTAACCGCTGTAAAACTGCCATGAGCCTATTGTTTGTTATTTTAGGCCTTCGAAGCCTGTCTGCGGTCCCTCCTTCCACTAGGCCTCCACTGACCAGACCACTGCTGCCCGTGTACCCCTGGAACCAATTTTAAAGTGCCTACAGCCAGCCCATTTTATTGTGTTAGGCCTTCGAAGCCTGTCTGCGGTCCCTCCTTCCACTAGGCCTCCACTGACCAGACCACTGCTGCCCGTGTACCCCTGGAACCAATTTTAAAGTGCCTACAGCCAGCCCATTTTATTGTGTTAGGCCTTCGAAGCCTGTCTGCGGTCCCTCCTTCCACTAGGCCTCCACTCACCTGACCACTGCTGCCCGTGTACCCCTGGAACCAATAATAAAGTGCCTACAGCCAGCCCATTTTATTATGTTAGGCCTTTGAAGCCTGTCTGCGGTCCCTCCTTCCACTAGGCCTCCACTGACCAGACCACTGCTGCCCGTGTACCCCTGGAACCAATAATAAAGTGCCTACCGCCAGCCCATTTTATTATGTTAGGCCTTCGAAGCCTGTCTAAGGTCCCTCCTTCCACTAGGCCTCCACTCACCTGACCACTGCTGCCCGTGTACCCCTGGAACCAATAATAAAGTGCCTAGAGCCTATTTTTTTATTTAATTTAATATTAATAAAGCCAGGATGAACTACGATATACCACGCTATGAGCTACCCAGTTGACAATTCTTTTGCGAGAAAAGCCATCCCACCCCTCCACCTGCATGTTAAAGACCGCATTGTCCTTGCATTCTGTCAATTTGTCAGTCCAAAGGTATACCTGACAACAGACACATGGACCTTTAGGCCTGGTCACGGAAGGTTACGTGTCCTTTGTGGCTAAATGGGTTAATGTATTGGATGCATGGTCCACACAGGGGACAGCCTGCAAAGTCTGTCTGCAGTCCCTAGTTCAAGTTGTCCTCAACTGAATAAAGCTGAGCTTCTACCTTCTGGCTCTGATTAACTGCTGTTTTTAAAAAAATTGGCTGTTCCGTCCTTCTAAAGGTGTCTGCCCCTGCCTGGTGTTGTCCTCAACTGAATAAAGCTGAGCTTCAACCTTCAGTTCCAAACATACAACAGAAAACTGGTACAATACAAAAAGTGGCCTCCAGCTACAAAAACTTTCTCCTACAAGTAGTTAACTGACAGTTTTTTTTCCAGTGAAAACACAGATATGGCATCCAACGAGTGTTGTCCTGTCTCGTCTTCTTTATATTATTGCCAAGAAGCTGCAACTGAATAAAGCTGAGCTTCAACCTTCAGTTCCAAATTACCATTTTTAAAAAAGCAATTGGCTGTTCCGGCCTACTAAAGGTGTCTGTCTGCCCCTGCCTGGTGTTGTCCTCAACTGAATAAAGCTGAGCTTCAACCTTCTGTTCCAAATTACCATTTTTAAAAATGCAATTGGCTGTTCCGGCCTACTAAAGGTGTCTGTCTGCCCCTGCCTGGTGTTGTCCTCAACTGAATAAAGCTGAGCTTCTACCTTCTGCCTCTTACTAACTGCTGTTTTTTTAAAAAATTGGCTGTTCCGGCCTACTAAAGGTGTCTGTCTGCCCCTGCCTGGTGTTGTCCTCAACTGAATAAAGCTGAGCTTCAACCTTCTGTTCCAAATTACCATTTTTAAAAATGCAATTGGCTGTTCCGGCCTACTAAAGGTGAATGTCTGCCCCTGCCTGGTGTTGTCCTCAACTGAATAAAGCTGAGCTTCAACCTTCAGTTCCAAATTACCATTTTTAAAAATGCCATTGGCTGTTCCGGCCTACTAAAGGTGTCTGTCTGCCCCTGCCTGGTGTTGTCCTCAACTGAATAAAGCTGAGCTTCAACCTTCTGTTCCAAATTACCATTTTTAAAAATGCAATTGGCTGTTCCGGCCTACTAAAGGTGTCTGTCTGCCCCTGCCTGGTGTTGTCCTCAACTGAATAAAGCTGAGCCTCAACCTTCTGTTCTAAATTACCATTTTTAAAAATGCAATTGGCTGTTCCGGCCTACTAAAGGTGAATGTCTGCCCCTGCCTGGTGTTGTCCTCAACTGAATAAAGCTGAGCTTCAACCTTCAGTTCCAAATTACCATTTTTAAAAATGCCATTGGCTGTTCCGGCCTACTAAAGGTGTCTGTCTGCCCCTGCCTGGTGTTGTCCTCAACTGAATAAAGCTGAGCTTCAACCTTCTGTTCCAAATTACCATTTTTAAAAATGCAATTGGCTGTTCCGGCCTACTAAAGGTGTCTGTCTGCCCCTGCCTGGTGTTGTCCTCAACTGAATAAAGCTGAGCTTCTACCTTCTGCCTCTTACTAACTGCTGTTTTTTTTAAAAATTGGCTGTTCCGGCCTACTAAAGGTGTCTGTCTGCCCCTGCCTGGTGTTGTCCTCAACTGAATAAAGCTGAGCTTCAACCTTCTGTTCCAAATTACCATTTTTAAAAATGCAATTGGCTGTTCCGGCCTACTAAAGGTGAATGTCTGCCCCTGCCTGGTGTTGTCCTCAACTGAATAAAGCTGAGCTTCAACCTTCAGTTCCAAATTACCATTTTTAAAAATGCCATTGGCTGTTCCGGCCTACTAAAGGTGTCTGTCTGCCCCTGCCTGGTGTTGTCCTCAACTGAATAAAGCTGAGCTTCAACCTTCTGTTCCAAATTACCATTTTTAAAAATGCAATTGGCTGTTCCGGCCTACTAAAGGTGTCTGTCTGCCCCTGCCTGGTGTTGTCCTCAACTGAATAAAGCTGAGCCTCAACCTTCTGTTCCAAATTACCATTTTTAAAAATGCAATTGGCTGTTCCGGCCTACTAAAGGTGAATGTCTGCCCCTGCCTGGTGTTGTCCTCAACTGAATAAAGCTGAGCTTCAACCTTCAGTTCCAAATTACCATTTTTAAAAATGCCATTGGCTGTTCCGGCCTACTAAAGGTGTCTGTCTGCCCCTGCCTGGTGTTGTCCTCAACTGAATAAAGCTGAGCTTCAACCTTCTGTTCCAAATTACCATTTTTAAAAATGCAATTGGCTGTTCCGGCCTACTAAAGGTGTCTGTCTGCCCCTGCCTGGTGTTGTCCTCAACTGAATAAAGCTGAGCTTCTACCTTCTGCCTCTTACTAACTGCTGTTTTTTTAAAAAATTGGCTGTTCCGGCCTACTAAAGGTGTCTGTCTGCCCCTGCCTGGTGTTGTCCTCAACTGAATAAAGCTGAGCTTCAACCTTCTGTTCCAAATTACCATTTTTAAAAATGCAATTGGCTGTTCCGGCCTACTAAAGGTGAATGTCTGCCCCTGCCTGGTGTTGTCCTCAACTGAATAAAGCTGAGCTTCAACCTTCAGTTCCAAATTACCATTTTTAAAAATGCCATTGGCTGTTCCGGCCTACTAAAGGTGTCTGTCTGCCCCTGCCTGGTGTTGTCCTCAACTGAATAAAGCTGAGCTTCAACCTTCTGTTCCAAATTACCATTTTTAAAAATGCAATTGGCTGTTCCGGCCTACTAAAGGTGTCTGTCTGCCCCTGCCTGGTGTTGTCCTCAACTGAATAAAGCTGAGCCTCAACCTTCTGTTCCAAATTACCATTTTTAAAAATGCAATTGGCTGTTCCGGCCTACTAAAGGTGAATGTCTGCCCCTGCCTGGTGTTGTCCTCAACTGAATAAAGCTGAGCTTCAACCTTCAGTTCCAAATTACCATTTTTAAAAATGCCATTGGCTGTTCCGGCCTACTAAAGGTGTCTGTCTGCCCCTGCCTGGTGTTGTCCTCAACTGAATAAAGCTGAGCTTCAACCTTCTGTTCCAAATTACCATTTTTAAAAATGCAATTGGCTGTTCCGGCCTACTAAAGGTGTCTGTCTGCCCCTGCCTGGTGTTGTCCTCAACTGAATAAAGCTGAGCTTCTACCTTCTGCCTCTTACTAACTGCTGTTTTTTTAAAAAATTGGCTGTTCCGGCCTACTAAAGGTGTCTGTCTGCCCCTGCCTGGTGTTGTCCTCAACTGAATAAAGCTGAGCTTCAACCTTCAGTTCCAAATTACCATTTTTAAAAATGCAATTGGCTGTTCCGGCCTACTAAAGGTGTCTGTCTGCCCCTGCCTGGTGTTGTCCTCAACTGAACAAAGCTGAGCTTCCACATTCTGGCTTTCGCCCTATACTATCAGATATTAAACTGCATTTGGCCTACTAGTGTGGTTATGCCCTTGAAACAGTGTCTGCTGCTCTTGGGTTTGCTACTCCACTGAACAAAGCAATGCCGCCTGTTTAGTCCTGTTACCAATTTTGAACTGCATTTAGCCTACTTTATTCTTTGGCCCTATATCTGTTTCCTCCTCATCCTGCCCATTGCCCAGCCACTGCTAGATGAGTCTGCTGGTACATTGACCTAGACCACTACATTCCCCTTATACTCTACACAGCCAGAATCTGACCCTGCTGAAAGTAAGGTTCCCCTTCCCGCATGTTATACCACCTTACACAGGGACAGAGAGGAAGGTGCAGATGAAAGTGCAGGTTCCTTCATCAGGTGGGGGGGCATACTCGTTGGCGACGTCACTGGCACAGGGCCCCTCAGAGTACGCAAAAGTGTCGCTGCTGGTGGGAGGCGCCCCCGCCATGCAAACACACATCGCTGTACTTTGAGGGGCCCTGTGCCAGTGCCAATGCGAACGAGTGGGCCCCCCCTGCTTGCTCAGGATCACAGCACTTGCAACGTTGAAATACTTACCTTTCCCTGCAACACCGCCGTGACGTAGTCCGCATTTCCTGGGCCCACGAAAAACTTGAGCCGGCCCTACTCCCCCCACAACTTTTGCCAAATGACCCCCAATTCCCTATGCCCAACTATTATTATAAAGTTAATTAAGATTGACAAGCTTCAGAAACAAGAATGGATGTTTTTGGCATTAAAATGGGCACTGTAGGTGTTTTCCTGGCCTCCACTCACTGCCGACTATGCTTCCCCATTGACTTGCATTGGGTTTCGTGTTTCGGTCGATCCCCGACTTTTAGCGATAATCGGCCGACTGCACTCGACTCGACTCTGGACAAAATCGGGTTTCACAAAACCCGACTCGATCTTAAAAAAATGAAAGTCGCTCAACTCTACTCACCACACATATAGATAAGTTCCTTGGGGGCTCTAGTTTCCAAAATGGGGTTACTTGTGGGGGGTTTCTACTGTTTAGGTACATCAGGGTCTCTGCAAACGCAACATAATGCCCGCAGACCATTCTATCAAAGTCTGCATTCCAAAATGGCGTTCCTTCCCTTCCAAGCTCTGCCATGCGCTCAAGCAGTGGTCTCCCCCACACATGGGGTATCAGTGTACTCAGGACAAATTGGACAACAACTTTTGGGGTCCAATTTCTCTTGTTACCCTTGTCAAAATAAAAATTTGGGGGCTTAAAAATCTTTTTTGTGGAAAAAAATATTTATTTTTATTTTCACGACTCTGAATGCCCAAGTGCTTCACAGAAGTTTAGAATGCAAAGTTCTCACCACACATCTAGATAAGTTCTTTGGGGGGTCTAGTTTCCAAAATAGGGTCACTTGTGGGGGGGTTTCTACTGTTAGGTACATCAGGGGCTCTGCAAACGCAACATAACGCCCGCAGACCATTCTATCAAAGTCTGCATTCCAAAACGGCGCTCCTTCCCTTCCGAGCTCTGCCGTGCACCCAAACAGTGGTCCCCCCCCACACATGGGGTATCAGTGTACTCAGGACAAATTGGAGAACAACTATTGGGGTCCAATTTCTCTTGTACCCTTGTGAAAATAAAATCTTTTGGGCTAAAAAATCTTTTTTGTGGAAAAAACAATATTTTTTATTTTCACGACTCTGCATTATAAACTTCTATGAAGCAGTTGGGCATTCAAAGTTCTCACCACTCATCTAGATAAGTTCCATGGGGGCTCTAGTTTCCAAAATGGGGTCACTTGTGGGGGGTTTCTACTGTTTAGGTACATCAGGGGCTCTGCAAACGCAACATAACGCCCGCAGACCATTCTATCAAAGTCTGCATTCCAAAACGGCGCTCCTTCCCTTCCGAGCTCTGCCATGCGCCCAAACAGTGGTTTACCCCAACATATGGGGTATCAGCCTACTCAGAATAAATTGCACAATAAATTTTGGGGTCCAATTTCTCCTGTTACCCTTGAGAAAATTAAAAATTGCAGGCTAAAAAATCATTTTTGAGGAAAAGAAAAGGATTTTTTATTTTCACGGGTCTACTTTATAAATTTCTGTGAAGCACTTGGGGGTTTAAAGTGCTCACCACACATCTAGATAAGTTCCTTAAGTGGTCTAGTTTCCAAAATGAGGTCACTTGTGGGGGGTTTCTACTGTTTAGGCACATCAGGGGCTCTCCAAACGCGACATGGCGTCCAATCTCAATTCCAGCCAATTCTACATTGAAAAAGTAAAACGACACTCCTTCTCTTCCAAGCTCTGCGGTGCGCCCAAACAGTGGTTTACCCCCACATATGGAGTATCAACATACTCAGGAGAAATTGCACAACAACTTTTGTGGTCTAATTTCTCCTGTTACCCTTGTGAAAATAAGAATTTGTGGGCGAAAAGATCATTTTTGTGTAAACAAATGCGATTTTTTTATTTTCACGGCTCTACTTTATAAACTTCTGTGAAGCACTTGGGGGCTCAAAGTGCTCACCACACATCTAGATAAGTTCCTCTTAAGGGGTCTAGTTTCCAAAATGGTGTCACTTGTGGGGGGTTTCCACTGTTTAGGCACATCAGGGGCTCTCTAAACGTGACATGGCATCCGATCTCAATTCAGCCAATTCTGCATTGAAAAAGTCAAACGGCGCTCCTTCACTTCCAAGCTCTGCGGTGCGCCCAAACAGTGGTTTACCTCCACATATGGGGTATCGGCGTATTCAGGAGAAATTGCACAACAACATTTATGGTTAAATTTCTGTTTTTACACTTGTGAAAATAAAAAAAAATGGTTCTGAAGTAAAATGTTTGCAAAAAAAAGTTAAATGTTCATTTTTGCCTTCCACATTGTTTCAGTTCCTGTGAAGCACGTAAAGGGTTAATAAACTTCTTGAATGTGGTTTTGAGCACCTTGAGGGGTGCAGTTTTTAGAATGGTGTCACACTTGGTTATTTTCTATCATATAGACCCCTCAAAATGACTTCAAATGAGATGTGGTACCTAAAAAAAAAAATGGTGTTGTAAAAATGAGAAATTGCTGGTCAACTTTTAACCCTTATAACTCCCTAACAAAAAAAAATGTTGTTTCCAAAATTGTGCTGATGTAAAGTAGACATGTGGGAAATGTTATTTATTAACTATTTTTTGTGACATATCTCTCTGATTTAAGGGCATAAAAATACAAAGTTTGAAAATAGCAAAATTTTAAATTTTTTTGCCATATTTCCATTTTTTTCATAAATAATCGCAAGTAATATCGAAGAAATGTTACCACTAACATGAAGTACAATATGTCACGAAAAAACAATCTCAGAATCAGCAGGATCCGTTGAAGCGTTCCAGAGTTATAACCTCATAAAGTGACAGTGGTCAGAATTGTAAAAATTGGCCTGGTCATTAAGTACCAAATTGGCTCTGTCACTAAGGGGTTAAACAACAACCACAAGACGGATTTCATCACCAAGGTATCATTGTAATCAGAATAAGGCCGGGATCACACACAGCGAGATACGTCCGAGTCTCGCAGGTTAAAACCAAACTGCGGCACTTGGGAGCGGAGCGTGCAGCTCCATCTATTGCTATGCGGCCGCACGCTCCGCTCTGGAGTGCCGGTGCCACAGCTTGGTTTTAACCAGCGAGACTCGGACATATCTCGCTGTGTGTGATCCCGGCCTAACGGCGCCTGACACTGTGTGTAGGTTACTGTGCCCAATCCTGCTGACAGGTTCCCTTTAAATGATAAAATTTCCATTTAATAAATTTCATATTTCGTCAATTAAAAAGAACCACTTACTAGTTTTTAATCTATGGAAATCCCTGTATTTAATGGATGAAATAAATGGAGGTTTTATCATCTAAGTACAATAATTGGTTTCAGCGTCTCTGCACTTTCCTTAGACACCAGGCAGGATACAGTGACTGTCACTTGTTACAAGACAATAGACAGCAGGATGTAGGTGAAAGTGTCCTGCACCAGCGCGCTCCGGACACACAGGCTCTACCAGTCCGGCAACTACTGGCCTAAGCACAGCAGAGCACTGCGCATGCGCTGGACTGGGTAACGCAGATTCGCCAGCTTTGCGTAGCACATACTACAGGCTGCCCGACGTGTTGCTGCTTTTCTCTTCCGTCCTCTGTAAACGTGCTATCTCCGCCATTATTATTCTATATTTAGATGTTATTTTTTTCTGCCGAATAATTTTGTCTCGAATGTGCCGGGTGTGACCGTCAGTGTTGTGTGTGACGTGGACTGCGCGCTGCGCTTCCGGGAGTGATCGTGACTGCAGAGCAGCAGCATCCGCAGTGTGTGCCCGAGCGCTTCTCCGTGCACCATGGGTGAGTGCCCTCCTGACTGTGGAGCCATGGGGGTCTGCAGCGGGGCTGTGTGGCCGGCAGGGTGGTGGGAGCTAGGTTAGCCCTTAAAGGAGCCACTTAAAGGGCCCCTGGGAGCACTGGCCGGTGGTGTGTCCACAATCCGATATCAGCGGCTATCAGATCATAGCAGACTCGCCCTGTTATACCGCAGAGGCACACGGGCTGATCTGGTTGTGTAGGGTAGATGCCATGGTTATCTGCCTGTGATTGGACAGATCTGGTCCTGGCGCCCTGTTTATAGTCGCTGTATGGCGTCCGATGCCGCCCGATGAGGCCTTGTTAGGTCACACTAGCAGTATGTGGTCAGTATTTTACCTCAGTATGTGTAAGCCAAAACCAGGAGAGGAAAAGTATAATAGAAACACGTCACCACTTCTGTATTATCACCCACTGCTGGTGTTGGCTTTAGGCTTCGCTCACAGATTGTGATGTGAAGCGGAAGAACCCTGCCCGGTCCTCAGCCCTGCCTGTCACACACAAATTACTGGTGCCGCCTCGTGTGACATCTCGTTGGCCCGACACGTCACCAGATAGGTGTTTTTACCTGTAGGATTTCCATTGGAAGAGCTTCTCCTGTGGGGGCCGTGCTGTGGCAATGCCAGTGATGACATGGAAAGTGAATCGGGTTCTCAGCACCTCGGTCTCCACTTACCCACTGAACACTACATGGTCAGCATTGCTGATGTACTGCAGGCAGGGAATGCGGACCACAAGGCTCAGACTGCCCGCGGACCAGCTTGTGGCCTCATAGAGGAGGCTGTAAGGTCAGGACACCCGCGTTCAGTCTGGTTATTGTCGTCCATATACAGACTGTGAAATACCCCCGTCTGAATGCAGGCTCAGGCTACACGCACACACAGCTCTTTACTGTTTACAAGGAAAAGGCCATTTCTCCTGCAAAATCACATGGTTATTCTGATGAGATTTGCAGTGGAAAAGCAGTTTCCCTGCAAAATGGCATGATTTATTTATTTTACTCACTTATATAGTGCCGTTATTCCACAGTACTTTACACACATTACTGATTGTGTTAGAGCAGTTATAAGACCACAGCGACTTGGGCTCTTATGGTTTTAGGCCGATTAGTGGCCACAGTGCGATCACCGTGTGTGAACTCGGTCACAGACTTCTCTTCGCATAGAGGGAGCTAAATTCTACAAACCGGAGTGCAATGTCACTAAGTATTGGCAGCGGAGGCACAGGGGGACTGATGGAAGCTTCAGGTTTCAGTATCTAGATGACCGCAAACATTGATGGAGTGGCTATATTAAAAATCCAAATTTTGGCCACAACTATAGATGTGAGGTGTCTTTTTCCTGAAACTAAGAAGCCGTGCCTCTTGATTTATGTCGGTAGTAGTGATGAGCGGGCGTGCTGGGATAAGCTGTTATCTGAGCATGCTCGGGTGCTAACCGAGTGTCTCCTGCGTGCTTGAAGCATATGTTCAAGTTCCCGCAGCTGCATGTCTCAGTCATGGCTGTTCATCAGCTGCGGGAACTTGAACATATGTTTTAAGCAGGAGAGCATCCTCAGATAACACCTTATCAGAACACAATGGCTCATCAGTAGTCAGTAGGGCTTGTGGAGCTGTTCTGTACCTCCTGCTTATCAACAACCCAGCATTTAACTTGTACGTGTCAGATTTTTTGTTTTGTCTCTTTCATGCTCAGCATACAGGCACAAGTGCCAACCATGTCCACAGGGGTCTTTTGGCTTATAATAGGGATTCCTTTTTGGTTCCACCATATAAGAATACATAGTCTGCTGAATTTTCCTATATGGAGGGACGCAGTAAATATAGTGAGAGGGAGTGAACAACGCTGCGCCCTATATTGGAGGCTTCTGCGGGAGGCTTACATAGAAGAATACTCTGATGGAAGCATAAAGCAAGATGTTTCCTGTTTCCACCTACCTTTAACAGCCAGATAAAGACTCCTAATTGAGATTATATGACATGGCTTGTTCATATATGACGGTTACTTGATAATACATGCTCTCCTAATGACTGTACCTCTCTGTCTTCTTTTAGGGGGTTTCTTTTCCAGCATCTTCTCCAGCTTGTTTGGAACCAGAGAGATGAGGATTTTGATTCTGGGTTTAGATGGAGCTGGAAAGACTACAATACTTTACCGATTACAAGTGGGAGAAGTTGTCACCACTATTCCCAGTATGTACCACCAATAACTCCATCAGTATTCATAGTCCTGTATTATCTATAATATAACGCTGGGAGCGTCACTCTGTCCGAAGCCTTTATAGACTGCGCAAGCGCCGGCGCAGTCTGGACCCCACAGAGTGACGCTCCCAGGAGATCGCGGTATGCGTAAGCACTGAACGCACACCGCGATCTCCAACGGAGAAGCAGGGACGTGCCAGGAGGGTGAGTATGCAATATTTACCTGTCCCGTTCCACCGATGCGATTCCGAATCCGGGCCATGAATGTCCCCCTGCTCCCGGAATCGGCGCCTGCGCAGTCCGCGCTTTCCGGCGCCATTTTCTTGAAGACACACTGCGTGTCTTCAAGAAAATGGCGCCGGAAAGCACGGACGCCTGTGACGTTCAGTTTAGAGGGCACGATGACGCGCTTAATGCGCGCCGCCCTCTGACTGAACAGTCACAGCCGGAGGATCGAGCAGCGCGCATCGATGGAACGGGGGACAGGTAAATATAGCAAGTGCCGGGGGCCTGAGATAGCGGTGACTCCGGCACCTGACCCCCACAGCGCGTCGGTGTCCCCGCCTGCTCAGGCCCCCAGCACAGCCACGCACAGCCGCCCGCACTCTCAGCACCACCACGCGCGGCCGCCCGCACTCGGCACCGCCACGCGCGGCCGCCCGCACTCGGCACCGCCACGCGCGGCCGCCCGCACTCGGCACCGCCACGCGCGGCCGCCCGAACTCGGCACCGCCACGCGCGGCCGCCCGCACTCGGCACCGCCCCGCGCGGCCGCCCGCACTCGGCACAGCCCCGCGCGGCCGCCCGCACTCGGCACAGCCCCGCGCGGCCGCCCGCACTCGGCAGTAGAGCCGGAGAGAGAAAGATGGGAGCAACATATGGCAGAATGGAAACAGGAACAGGCAGAATGGGGGCGCAGGATGGGAGCAGCACATGATACAATGGGGGCACGGGATGGGAGCAGCACATGACAGAATGGGGGCGCGGGATGGGAGCAGCACATGACACAATGATTGCGCACGATGGGAGCAGCACATGACAGGATGGGGGTGCAGGATGGGAGCACATGACAGGATGGGGCGCAGGATGGGAGCACATGACAGGATGGGGCGCAGGATGGGAGCACATGACAGGATGGGGCGCAGGATGGGAGCACATGACAGGATGGAGCAGCACATGACAGAATGGGGGCACACACATGACAGGATGGGGACGCAGGATGGAGCAGCACATGACAGGATGGGAGAGCAAGATGGGAGCAGCACATGACAGAATGGAGACCATATACCAATACAAATGCTCGCCACCCGGGCGTAGAACGGGTTCAATAGCTAGTATAATATATATTACGACTGACGGATGAGTACGTTCTTGAAGACTGGGGCAGAGCATCTCCAAAATGGCAGATCTTGTGTGTTGATCCAGGTTAGCAGTGGCTACTTGTCCAAGTAAAGACAAGCAGGGAAGCATGCGAGGGACAGAGGTGCCTACAGTGGAGGAAGGGGTGCGGTGAGTTCTTTACATGTGTCACTTACCTGGGAAAAAAATGGCACTAAGATGCACCATGTGAAGAAGGCAAGCTTGCCCAGGTAGTGAGATGCTCTGACCATGGTATGCAAGTCTGATCCAGGGCAGCTACAGCTTACAATTCGCAGGACCTAAAGGGTTTTCCAGGATTAGAGAAACATGGCTGCTTTCTTTCGGAAACTGCACAAGTTCTAAAAGCTTGTACAGAACTCTGTGCCATATGGTCCGAGCACGGACTGGCTACTGTTCTTCTAACCGGAGTGTCAGTCTCATAGCATTATACGAAGCTGTCACGCTCATGTCGGGAGTCCCGCGGCCAGTCCATGCGTTGCGGCCCGTGCTCGGACCGTGTTACACAGACGTCTGCATGAGCCCTAGCCAAGGGTTGTATGTGGCTTCATTCGCTTCAGTGGGATTGAAGTTTTGTAAAAAAAAAACAAAAAAAAACTAAAAGATCCACATTTTAGTATCGCTGCATCAATAATGACTGGTACCAACAACATCCCACTCATGTCACCCCACCCTAAAAAGAATTTCAAAAAATAATCGTAAAAAGAGATTTTCTGCTGCATAAATGGTAACCTATAAAAAAAGAATATAAATTGAGTATCACTGTAATCAAATTAAGGTAATGTTAATTATACAGCATGAACATTGTAAAATATATGAATAATATGAAAAAGACCATTCCAGATTTATTGGGGTTTTCTTTTTTTTTTTTAGTCATCCTTGGTAGAAAAAGGTGATTGAAAATTGTATGTACTCAAAAATGATACTAATGGAGGAAGTATAGTTTGTGCCACAAAAAAACAGCCCTAAAATTGCTCCCTCTATAGAAAGTGTTTTTGGGTCTAAAAATATGGAGACCAACAAAAAAAATTAAATAGTTTATTTTTGTGCAAAATATGTAAAACAAGCAAAAAAAAATAAAAATATAAATTTAGTATCATCCTAATTTTTTTTTAAATAAAGATTGCATATCAGGTATCCCAAATGATGATTAAAAAAAGTCTATGTTGGTATTCCATAATTTGTTTTTTTGTTCACTCTGACTTTCAAAAAGTGTAATAAAAAATCTCAAAAAATCGCGCATACCACACAATGTTGCAAATGAAAACTGCATATTGCCTTAAAAAATCCCTCATTGAGCTTTCTTGACAGGAAAGTACGTATGACTCTCGATTGTGGCTACACAAAAAGAAACAGGTTTTTTTTTTCCAGACAGTGTATTGTATTGGGGGAAACATTGGGATTGAGAAGGGATTGTCTGAGTAGTGGACAACCCCTTTAAATAAATAAATAATAGTATGGTATCTCCATAATCATTCTGAGCCACAGAATGGAGGAAACTTAATTTTTTCTGCACGGTAAGTAGATCAAAATGTGAAAAAAGCAGAGGTAGAATTGCTGTGTTTTTTTTTTTTTTTCTATTTATAGTTAATAAAAGATAAATAATTTACATGTACCGGAAATGGTGCGACTGAAGAATACAACTCACCCTGCAAAATGTAAGCACTCATACAGTTACATTGAAAGAAAACTAAAAATGTTGCTGCTCTCTGAATGCGGTAGCGCAAAAAAAAAATGCTTCTTTATAAGTGCCCAAAATACGTCAGTGGCTAAAGAAAGCAGCCATGTTTTTCCTCCTGGACTACTTTATTGCATCTGCTTCTAGTATCTTTGTGCCAGACAGTACAGGACACCTCCTGAGGGCTCGGCGCTGTTTCTGAGGCCGGTTTGGTGAATTTGTACATGGACACTGGCTATTTAGTAAAGTTGCAATGAAGGACAGCATCAAATCCGGGTGAACAAGCTTGTTCCATGGCATAATAAAGGAACCACTTCTTGGATATTTTCACCCGGATTTGATGCTGTCCTTCATTGCAACTTTGGTATGTACATTTTCCATGTGGTCCAGTGGAATTAGGACTTGCATCACCATATCTGATGTGCTGTCTGCATTTTTCTAAAGTTTTGGACTGGCTATTTAGTGACTGCTCTGAGCTGTCCTGGGTTCTGGAAAGGTTTTTTTCTAAAAGGTGTTGCATGCTGCAGTCATACTGATGTATGACATAAGCATAGTAGATGCTTTCTACTCTGTCATGCCATTTTTATTTTATTATTATACATTTTTATAGCGCCATTTATTCCATGGCACTTTACATGTGAATACGGGGCAAATATAGACAAATACATTAAACATGAGCACAAACAAGGCACACGGGTACATAAGGAGGGAGGACCCTGCCCGCGAGGGCTCACAGTCTGCAGGGGATGGGTGAGGATACTCTAGGAGAGAGTAGAGCTGGTTGTGCGGCGGTTCAGTAGGTTCAGGATCACTGTAGGCTTGTCGGAAGAGGTGAGTCTTTAGGTTCTTTTTGAAGGTTTCTATGGTAGGCGAGAGTCTGATGTGTAGGGGTAGAGAGTTCCAGAGTATGGGGGAAGCACGGGAGAAGTCTTGGATGCAGTTGTGGGAAGAAGAGATGAGAGGGGAGTAGAGAAGGAGATCTTGTGAGGATCGGAGGTTGCGTGTTGGTAGGTACCGGGAGACCATGTCACAGATGTATGGAGGAGACAGGTTGTGGATGGCTTTTGTAGGTCATTGTGAGGGTTTGAACTGGAGACTCTGGGCGATAGGAAGCCAGTGAAGGGCTTGGCATAGGGGAGAGGCTGGGGAATAGCGGGGGGACAGGTGGATTAGTCGGGCAGCAGAGTGTAGGATGGATTGGGTGGTGCCAGAGAGTAGGAGGTTGCAGTAGTCAAGGCGGGAGTTTGGCTGTGTGCACACGTTCAGGATTATACTCTTTTTTTTTTCGCGATAAAAAGGCTATGAAAACACTAAAAAAACCCCGCATACATTAAGCATCCCATCATTTTAATGCATTCTGCAATTTTTGTGCACATGTAGCATTTTTTTCCCGCAAAAAAAACACATCGCGGTAAAAAACGCAGCATGTTCATTAATTTTGCGGATTTTTCACGTTTTTCCAGCTATTTAATGCATTGGGAAGCTCAGGAAAAAAACGCACAAAAAACTCGAAAAAAAAAACGCATGCGGATTTCCTGCAGAAAAAGTCCGGTTTTGTTCAGCAAAATTCTGCAGAAAATCCTGATTGTGTGCACATAGCCTTAAAGTGATGTTTTATTTTTGCAACATGTAAACCTGACCCTGCTGAGTGCAACTAGTGATGTTCTCTTCTCTTCTCCAGCCATTGGTTTCAATGTTGAGACGGTAACCTACAAGAATCTGAAATTTCAAGTGTGGGACCTCGGGGGACAAACCAGTATCAGGTAATATTAATGATATTTTGTGTATATTTAGAAGGGGAATTTTAGATTTCCTTCTCAGTAATCTATATTTTAACTTATCGCTCATCTGTCCTGATGTTGCCAACTATTTGCGATGCTGGCAACATCAGGGATGCGCAGTCTTTTCTGTCCTGTCTGTATACTCTCTTTTGCCTCTCCCCTGCCCAGGAGATGTGTTATGATCAGACCATGTTCCTGCACAGTCAGACACAGCCATTACACAGTACACAGCAGGAGCACATGTATAAGATTATCTCAGCACAGGAACATTTTATTTTAACACATCCAATTGTGGAACTTATTTTTATTCCAAGATCTATTAATTAAAATGTACTTTGTTCGTGGGACAACCCCTTTAAGGTGCGGGGAGGGCTTAAAGAGTAAACCTTTTGATAGCACTATGTAGATTTTCTTTTTTAATCCTCTTAATTACAATCAGGTTGGTGATGGTCCAGGTCTTGAGATTCCAAGCAATAAGTAAAAAAAATCCTTTGTGAAGTGTGCAGCTCGGCACACACAAAATGGAGTGCAGATTCAATCGGAATGTTATGCTCTTTATTGTATCTGCACTCGGCTCTGAGTGAATGCACAGACAGACCTGTCTCCTAAGCTAGAGATCACAGGGTTTTTGAGTGATCAGTTGGGGGGTCTCACTAATCTGTAATTAAGAGAACAAAATAATCTAAAAAAAAAAAAATCAAATTGTGTACTTACTCTTTAAAGGGAACCTGCCATCTCCCCAGAGATGAGTGATAACATGATTAGTGGGACAATTAGTGTGGGGAACACAGCACCCCCTTTACTAGTTGCCCATTAATTAGCGCATCACAGGCCAGGATAGAGAAATGAATTTTATGGTAATGGAAAAAGCAATAAGCCACATAAAGGAGCTTGATTGAAAGTATATTAATGGTTGAATTGAAGACATGGAGGCGGTTTAAGGGGGCCTGGGGAAGCTGACTTGTTCCCTTGAAGCTATAAGTAAAATGTAATTGCACCTCTGAATCTTTCCACTTTATGTAGGTGAAGCGAGCTGAAACATTGATAAGGATCTTCTGTTTTCTTGCTATTTCAGTAGCTCTAGTATTAATGTCCTGTACCTTTGTTTTATTCCAGGCCATATTGGCGCTGCTACTATTCCAATACAGATGCTGTCATTTATGTGGTGGACAGCTGTGACAGAGACAGGATTGGGATTTCCAAATCTGAACTGGTTGCGATGTTAGAGGTAACAATAATTTGAAGTAACGTGGTGTATAATTTTGGCTCTATAGTCGGAAAATGTGTTCTTTATTACCACCATAGGGGTTTAAAGTTTTCATTAGGTAAGTGTAAGAACATGCTTCTGATAGGTCTGTTAGCCTGTGCTTGTATTTAGTGTATAAGGGCAGGGCCAGGACATGGGGTAGGCGCCCACCTCGCTCCAGATGAGGTGCACCATATTGGAAAGTATTTTACCATGACGACTTATGAAGAATTCCTCAAACAGTGAGCATTGGTATCCATCTGAATGAGGAGAGAAAGGCGACCACAGAGCAGCGAGTGATTCTGACATAACGCTGCTCCTTGACCTTTGGGGCAGGCACGGTTCAGCTCCCGTCTTATACACTGACCTGCTCTTCATAAAGCCCCCACTGTATGCTCCTCTGTGTCCCTAGCCTGTCTCACTGCCCCAGCCATAAGAACAGCTCTACTACTGTTGAAAGTTCTCATCAGACATTTTAAATGTCACGCAAAGTTGGCTCAGCTACATCTGAATAGTTCCGCTGTACAAACTTAGCTATTCTGCCCTGTTATATTATGAAAAGTTTAATTTGTTATTCCTTCCTAATTATGTATGTCATGATGTGTAAGTGTATTAATATACACTTCTCAAGTTTCCACCGTGGTTCGCACTGCGTCTGCTGTTGGTTTTGCTACTTTCCTAGTCGAACTCTGAGACTTTGGGCCCGGTTCATTATTGCATTTGCACCGTTTTTTGTCATGTGTTTTATGTTTTAAGCCTTTTTTAAGTCCATTTTATGTTTTCGCCTAATTTTATTTTTTTTTTCCTGAAGTTCGCCACTGTATGCATGGTTTAGGGTCTCCAGATGTTTTCATCTGATGTATCATTTACAACTTTTTTTTATAATCAACTAAATGTATTTCTCTGTCGCTTTATTGGGGGACACAGGAAACCATGGGTGTATGCTGCTGCCACTAGGAGGCTGACACTATGCACAAAAAAGTTAGCTACTCCTCCGCAGTGTTCACCCCACCGACCGGCACTAGGATAATCCGTTTTAGCTTAGTGTCAGTAGGAGGTGGACACGGGTCTTTTACTAGACCCATATCTACCTCGGTTTTCGTCATTTTCCAGTAACATCTTTTTTTTTTCGGATGGATCTTCTCCTTTTACCTCTGGAGGGATACAGTGTGAAGTCACTCTGTACTCCCACATAGAGACTATGAGTACAGCGTGAACTGCCACCCCTGTATCCTCATACGTCTATCCGGCAGGACCCCAGCCCCTAACACATGAAGTGTTTAGGTGATCTAAACATCGGTCCTGGCCCCCTCTATTGCCCACCAGAGCCTGTCGGTTTCAGGAGTCATGGACATCTTACATCCCTAAGAGGCTTGGACATCTTACATCCCTAAGAGGCTCGGACATCTATGAAATGTCTCATGGATGGAGAGGTACATCTTTTTTCTTCTCTCCATCAGGTCTGTCCAGAGGAGAAAATTCAGGTAAAGAAGAGGATAACCAATTAAGATTTGAAGAATGTACTGGCTTACCGGTAGGAAGAGGAGTTTTATTCCCCTCCTAATCCCACTCTTCCTGGCTCCAGTGGTTAACTTCGTCCCTTCTCCTGTCTCCATTGAAAGGATTTTCTTCTGCCTCTTTGTTCCGGCGGTTAGCTCCGCCCCTTTTTCCAGCCTCAGTGAGCAGGCTTTTCAGTCTACACCCTCTCCTCTCTCTCTGCAGTTCGGCATCTATGCGCGATTTTTTGGCACTGCCAGCCCCCCTCTTCCTCTCTTAGGTTGCCATTTTCTGGTATCTAGACCCAGAAAGTGGCTCATCTCTGCAGGACCTGCATCTTCTCCTCCTGCAATCACCCTGCAGCTCTAATTGTCTCCTGGACTACAGCCTGGTGGAAGTTTTTCAGGACCTGCATATTCCTGTGAGTATCTCTTCTCAGCAGACTGACACTCTCCTCAGCTCATATCTCTGTCCCCTAACCTTCTGGCATTAGTTAATGGGTTTGCTTCTTATCATGCCTAACTCTAAAGGAGAGCGCTCTTCTTTTTCCTCTGCTCTTGTCAGGCACTGTGTCTGCTCTTCATGTAAATGCAAGCTACCTTCAGGCCAGTCCTCCTCCCTCTGTCAGGGCTGCAGCAGCCCCCCGTGACTGCTACTCAGGAGTCCCCTACAACCCCAGGAGAGAGTTGCGCCCCTATCCCAGTTTGGGCTACCTCTCTGTCACAATCTGTGGCGGATCTTACCAAGGTTTTGCAGACCCTGGTGTCCATTCTTGACAGGTTGCCCCTTCCTGCCTCCACTGTTGCCAGCAGATCACACGACTCGCCGGCTGTGCCTACCAACATGGGCCATAAGAGATCCATTCAGGAGTGTCATTCTAGGTCCTCCTCCCGCTCTGTCTCTCCCCCTGGTCTTTCTCGTCGGACTGCTTCTTCTAGGTCCACCTCTATAGAGTCAGGCTAGGCAGTTTTGGATGTACTGTCAGAGGATGACTTGGACTTGAATCTTTACCAGGCCTCTAATATGAGAGACATGGTCCAGAGCCTCATTGTGGCAGTCAATCAGACCTTTAACATTAAGGATACTGCTACGGAACCCGCAGAACAGGGAGTTTCGTTTAGACCGTCGAGACCAGCGCCCAAGGTCTTTGCCCCACACGAGGAGGTACTTTCCAGGGAACGGGAAAACCCGACCAGACGCTTCCAAAGCAGGAAGCGACTCAGCATCCTATATTCCTGAGCTCACTGCGATCTGGACTGCTTCTACAACTGTGGACTCTCCAGTTTCCAGACTGTCCACCAACATGGTCCTCCCACTTACGAATGGAGCATCCCTCAAGGACCCCAATGACAGACTCATAGTCGTTTGCAGAGTCTGCCTATGAAGCAGTCGCTTCTACATTGTGCCCTGCCTGTACCACAACCTGGGTGTCAAAGTCCATAGCTGCGTGGGCTAAACAACTCTGTCAGGGCATTCTTTCTGGAGCCCAACCGGAGGAATTGGCCATCCTCGCGGACCAGATTTCTCTATCAGGGAAGTACATGGTATCTTCCTCCCTGGACGCCGCTTCATGTGCGGCTCAGGCGTCCAGCAATATTGTGGCCATCCGACGGACTTATCTTCAAAAAAGTCCCTTTCCAACGTGACTTTCCAGGGTTCTTGTCTATTTGGCTCCAAGTTGGACCAAACTATTAAGTAGGGACAAGCTTCCTCCTTCCTCAGTCCAAACCTTGCCGGCCTCCTCTGAAGCATAAGTTTCGGTCCTTTCAGCCTTTTCACCATTTCTCTGCGACAGAGGATTTTTCCCGTCAAGAGAGGCCACAGGCTCGCCAGGCTAGGAAAAGGGCTTCCTTTAAACCCACTCCCTCCTGACATTCCAGTAACTCACAGGGTAGATCCACCTGGCCTAGACCTGGCAGATCTTCCTCTGAATAACTCGTCTCCAGATTCGAGGGAATTTCTCAGGTTGGGTGGCCGCCTCCAGTTTTTCAGAGACATTTGTCTCGCCTCGGTGGAGGACGCATGGGTCAGAGAAGTTGTGTCCTCAGGATACAAAATAGATTTATTTTCGCAGTCCCTAGATTGATTCTTCAAATCTCATCCTCCAAGTGATGCTTCTCTGGTTCCGGGGTTCTTTGTCTCCATTGCCTCCCTTCTCATTTCAGGTGTCATTGTTCCCGTCCCAGACCAGGAACTTTTCACAGAGTTTTATTCAAACCTATTTGTTGTGCCGAAGAAGTACGGTGCGGTTTGACCCATCCTGGATCTAAAATTACTGAACAAACGTTCCTGGGAAGGATGGTGACAGCATCGGAAGCAATTCCTTTTGCTCAATTCTGTTCACAACCGCTTTAGCAGGCCATCTGCTTCAGCAGTCTGTTCTCTCTCTGGATCGTCTGGTTCGCCTCTCCTCCCAAGTCAATCAATCTCTTAATTGGTGTCTGTCATCCCCTCTCATCTTCCATAGTCAGTCCTTCGTTCCCGTTCACTGGCAGGTGGTGACGACGGATGCCAGCCTTCTCAGCTGGGGTGCGATTTTTCGCCACCTGACCGTCCAGGGACGTTTGTCTGCAGAGGAATCTTCTCTGCTGAGCAACATCCTCAAGATAAGGGCCATTCTTCTGTTCCTTCACCAGTGGGAAAGGCTTCTCGGGTCTGCCAATCCGAGTTCAGATGAACAATGCCACGGCGGTGGCATGTCAACCACCAGGGAGGAACTAGGAGTCCCTTGGTGATGGCCGAGGTATCCAAGATTCTACTTTGGGCAGAGGCGATGGTTCCGGCAATATCTGCAATGCATATCACCGATGTGGACAATTGGGCTGCCGACTTTCTCAGCCGCGAGGGTCTCGCATCGGGAGAGTGGTCTTTGCATCATGAAGTCTTCCATCAGATTTGCCTTCGATGGGATGGGGTACTCCGGATGTGGACCTCATGGCTTCCCAACTGAACAGCAAGGTTCCACAGTTTGTTTCCAGGTCCCGCAATCTTCTCGCGGTTGTCGCTGACCCTCTGGCAATACCCTGGTCACAGTTTGTTCCTTCCTTATCTGCTTCCTCCCCTCCTCCTTCACAGGCTGTTGAGGAAGATCAAGGTGGAAGGGGTGCCGGTCGTTCTGATAGCACTGGATTGGCTCAGGAGGTCTTGGTTCCCAGAGATCAGCATTCTTCTCGCGGATGCCCCCTGGAAGCTCCCAGACAGACCGGATTTTCTGTCCCAAGAACCAATCTGCCTCCAGAATTCTCTGTCACTTGATTTAACGGCATTGCTGTTGAAACTGCGGTTTTGAGAGCATCCGGGTTTTATTCGGACTCCCATGACAGCACTACGAGAGAGGGGATCCGCCCTTCAGGAACAGGAAACCTACAGATACAAAAGGGCGGCACCTCTCCCTATGCATCAGTTGGTTTCCTGTTCCTGGAGGGACAGGATCCTACAGATGAAAATCCTCGTAATGGATCCCAGGCCGGCCGGCCGAATCTGGTAGCGGGGGGGTCTCCTACCTCGGCCGGTGCGGATCTCCCTGGAGACGCCACGGTGGTCCTGGCTGGACTGCACGTCGGTGGCGTGTTGCAGCAGGGAGCAGGGTCCGGAGGATTCCTGATCTCCATTCTGTGCCGGCGTTGGTGAGTATAACCGTCCCCCTTGGTCCATGCAGCAGTGCGGCGGTGTAGTGGGGTAGCGGTGGCAGGAGAGGAACGCCGACCGGAGCGCTGTTGTACATCTCCGGCGTCCTGCACCGCTCTCAGGAGCGTTTCCGGAGTGCTGTGACGCCGGGGGCGGAGTCAGCAGGCGCTTCCGGGTTACTGGATGGCTGCGCATGCGCAGTCTATCCAAGATGGCGGCGCCCATCGATCCTGGACACCGGATTCCTCATTAACCACCGCTGACCTCCCAGCTGCGGTCTGGTCAGCAGAAACCAATGGGATGACGCCAGGCAGCCTGCTGACCGGAACTCAGGGGGATTTAAGCAGGTGTCGGATTTAGAGCCCTGCTTTTGGCCACATTTCCATCATGGTGAGTGATGGTGAGCAGCCTCAGCTACTGGATGTGCGACAGAAGCCCTTGGAGAAGGAGCATGTCAGGAGTGACCAGTCCAGCCGCAAAAGCTCGTCCAAGCAGGGATCGAGAGCTTCGACTGGGAAAGAACCCCCTCGTGTTCCAGTACCTTTGTTTGGCGTACGCTGGTAAGTGATCTACGTGAATGTTCACTCAGTGACGCGGGCCCCCCTTATACTTTGTCATTCTAGGGAAAGAAAAATGCAAAGACGAAACATAAGGAGTGCGCCCTATATGGGATCCCTTTACCAGATTCTTGTCCCAAAAAATTATGTGCCCCCTGTATACAGCAGACGGTGAGGTCTACAGGTGTGGTAGGGGTTAAGGGACATCAGGGATAGAAGGTATCACCTTATTGTCCTCCCCTAGGTAGCGGAAGAATCTGCAAGTACTGCTAACTTAAAAGAGATGATCCGTATGGAAGTAAGGGAATCCCTGCGGTCTCTATCCCAGGCGGGAAGTTCGAAACATAAAGCTCCCTTAATCTCTGAGTCTTCGGAGGAAGAAAGAGAGGAAGGTTCCTATGGCTCTATTCCCTCTTCCTCGTCATCGGAAGAGGACTCTGGCCGATTTTGTCTACCTCTGGACCGAGTTGATAAACTAGCTAAATCAGTCAGAAGTACGATGGGCCTGGAAGAGCCTTATCAACCTTCCAGACAGGAAATAATGTTCAGCGGATTAGACCATAAGAGACGTAGATCTTTTCCGGTGATTGATAAAGTTCAGGATTTAATTCTCGGAGAGTGGAAGAAACCGGAGAAGAAAGGCTCATTACCACCGGCATTAAAACGCAGGTATCCCTTTGAGGATGCAGCCGTTGATACCTGGGACAAGGCCCCTAAACTAGATGCTGCGGTGGCGAAGGCGTCCAAAAAAGCCTCATTACCCTTTGAGGATATGGGGACCCTTAAAGATCCACTTGATAGGAAGGCAGACACCTTCCTTAAAGGTACCTGGGAGATGGCGGCCGGATCTCTGAGACCAGCAGTGGCCGCAACATGTACAGGCAGATCTTTAATGGTCTGGCTGGATCAGTTGGAGTCACAACTTAAGGAAGGTGCGTCCAGGAATACAATCCTGAATGCGCTCCCAGTAATTCAAGATGCTGCGGCCTTCCTGTCGGATGCTTCATTGGATTCTGTCAGAATGGCGGCCAGAGCAGCAGGTCTTTCCAACGCGGCTCGTAGAGCCTTATGGTTAAAGTGTTGGTCTGGTGACATCCAGTCAAGATCCAAGCTCTGCGCTATCCCATGCAAGGGGGAATATCTCTTCGGACCAACTCTGGATGAGTTGCTTGAAAAAGCAGGAGATGATAAGAAGTTCCCTAATCTGGCATCAGCATCTTTCCGTCGCCCTTTCAACAGGAGGAGGTTTGGTCGCGGAAGGAAACGTGCGTCCTCACCCTCTAGAGATAATTTCAGATGGGAGGATAGACGCAGGAGAGGTACGGGCTACATGTTTCGCCGTTCCTCAAAAGAACGGAAAAAGTCAGACCAATGACTAGCAATCCCTGTGGGAGGGAGATTGGCAGCCTTCTCTTCCGCATGGTCTGACATCACTAATAGTGACTGGGTCCGAGGCATTATATCAGACGGTCTGAGACTGGAGTTTAACCATTGGCCTCGTGATAAATTTAAATTAACCCCCTTACGTTCCTCCACTGTGGAACAGACAGCTTTGGAAGCGGAAGTCGTGAATCTATGTCTTAAAAAAGTGCTGATTGAGATTCCAGATTCAGAAAAAGGAAGAGGGTTCTACTCTCCTTTATTTCTGATTCAAAAACCAGATAAGTCGTTTAGAACTATCATTAATCTTAAATCCCTTAATGAGTTCCTGGTTAATAAAACCTTCAAAATGGAGTCTATCAGTTCTACAATAAAGATGTTGTTCAAACAAACACTGCTTTATGGTAGTTGTAGATCTTAAGGACGCATACTATCATATACCTATCCATGAGAACTTCCAGAGGTTCCTGAGTGTGGCGGTGTCGATAGAGGGAATTGTTCGTCATTTTCAATATAGAGCCCTTCCCTTCGGCATTTCAGCAGCACCTAGGGTATTTACTAAAGTAGTCGCTGAGGTTATGGCACATTTGCGGGAATTCAATATCCTCATAATGCCTTATCTGGATGATTTTCTTATTGTGGGGAATTCAGCAGATCATTGCCTTTCACAGGCAAAGACAGCCATAGCCAAACTAGAACGTCTGGGCTGGATTATAAATTATGACAAATCCCGTTTACAGCCCCTAAAAATTCAGAGATTCCTCGGACTGTTATTAAATTCAGAAACCCAACAATGCTGTCTGCCGCCTGATAAATTGCTCCACATTCAACAACAGGTGTTAAAGGCGATTAATAAACCATCCATGACCCTTAGACAGGCTATGTCACTGTTAGGATCCCTAACTTCGTGCATTCCTGCCGTCCGTTGTGCCCAATTCCATACCAGACCTTTACAGTTTGAGGTTCTAGATAATGATAGAACCTTACAGGGGTCCTTGCAGGGTCAGGTAATGTTAAGTCCGGTAGTGCTTACATCTCTCAGATGGTGGCTAGTAGAAGACAATCTGTCGGCAGGAGTTCCCTGGGTGACGCATGTGACTCGTGTAATAACAACAGACGCCAGCCCTACGGGATGGGGGGCACACATGGGTGACATCGTAGTTCAAGGGCTATGGGACCCTCAAACATCAGCCTCTTCTAATCAGAGGGAGTTAATGGCTATTGAATTGGCAGTTAAGGAACTCCTCGTGTATCTACAGGGTCACTATGTCAAGATCCTCTCCGACAACCAGGTGGCAGTAGCCTACGTAAATCACCAGGGTGGAACACATTCCGAATCTCTGATGGAAGTAGCAGACCGCCTTCTCCAGACAGCAGAGACCCATTTACTATCTTTAACTGCACTACATTTAAGGGGGAAAGAAAACATAAAAGCAGACTTTCTAAGCCGCAACACCTTGAAACAAGGGGAATGGTCCCTGAACAGAGACATCTTCAGTCAGATTGTCCACATGTGGGGTCATCCAGAGGTGGACCTGTTTGCCACCAGGGACAACAGAAAAACAAAAAAGTTCTGTTCCCTGAATCCTAGGGAGAATCCGTTGGCAGTGGATGCCTTCTTGATCAAATGGGACTTCCATTTGGCTTATGCGTTCCCCCCGCTGGGCCTATTACCTCTGGTGGTCAGGAAGATAAGGGAGGACCGAGCAAGGGTCATACTGGTCGCCCCTTTCTGGCCCAAGAGGGCTTGGTTCGCTTGGCTCAGGACCATGTCGGTGGAAGACCCCTGGGTACTCCCGGACATTCCAAATTTACTCCATCAAGGTCCGATCACCCATCCGCAGGTGAAGGGGCTCCATTTGACGGCATGGAGTTTGAGAGGTCATTATTAAAGAACAGAGGTTTTTCCCCAAATTTAATTGATACCCTTATGAAGAGTAGAAAAAATATAACAACAAAAATCTACTCTAGAACTTGGAGGAAGTTCTTGGCCTCTTCAGATTTTAGAATCGAAGAAGGGTTACCAATTAACCAAATTTTAGAATTCCTGCAGAAAGGGTTAGAGCTAAACCTATCTACAAGTACACTAAAAGTACAAGTCTCAGCCCTGGGGGCCCTGTTTTTTTGTAACATTGCTAATAATTATTGGGTATCAAGGTTTATAAAAGCTTCTAGTAGAGCTAGACCTATACACAAGAACAGGTCGGTACCTTGGGATCTCAACCTAGTCCTGTCAGCCTTGACTAGAGAACCGTTTGAGCCCTTACATTCGGCCTCAGTTAAATTATTGTCCCTCAAGACAGCATTTTTGGTAGCAATAACATCTGCTCGTAGGGTAGGGGACATACAAGCGCTCTCTAGACTCTCCCCGTATACAGAGTTTCTACAGGACAGAGTAGTCCTAAAACCGGACCCCGCCTATTTGCCAAAAGTCGCCTCACATTTTCACAGATCACAGGAGATAGTTTTACCGTCATTTCTCCCTAATCCTTCTAATACTAAGGAAGAACTACTCCATACACTAGATGTTAGAAAATGCCTGTTAGAATATATCACAGTCACTAACGCTTGGAAGAGAGAGGATGCGTTATTTTTATCCTTCCAAGGTCCTAGGAAAGGGCTTAGAGTTTCGAAGTACACACTAGCGAAGTGGATTAGGGAGGCTATCTCTCTGTCTTATACTGCAGGTGGAGGTCCGGCTCCGCAGAATCTGAGGGCGCATTCCACCAGGGCCATGGCTACATCCTGGGCGGAAAGATCTGGAGTATCAATCGACCAGATATGTAAGGCAGCTACGTGGTCGTCCCCTTCCACCTTTTTCAAGCACTATCGGTTGGACTTGGGGTGCTCCTCTGATCTCACCTTCGGGTTAAGGGTGCTACAAGCTATAGTCCCTCCCTAAGGTAGTTTTACATCTCTGTAATTCTCTCGTAGTGCTGTCATGGGAGTCCGAATAAAGCATTAAGCTACTTACGGGTAGCGGCATTTTTCGGAGGCCCATGACAGCACCCTTAGTTCCCTCCCTATTCACGTTGGGGGTTGCACTTCCTATAATGTATATAATGAGATATATATAGATCTCACGTGTGGTATTTGCATTGGATTAGTTTTGTATATAAACTGTATATAATATTTGTGTGCTACTAACCGCGGTAGTCCTCTCAGGCTCTAATATACAACTGATGCATAGGGAGAGGTGCCGCCCTTTTGTATCTGTAGGTTTCCTGTTCCTGAAGGGCGGATCCCCTCTCTCGTAGTGCTGTCATGGGCCTCCGAAAAATGCCGCTACCCGTAAGTAGCTTAATGCTTTCAGATCGGGTGATTCGGACCGTGATCCAGGCTAGGAAGCAGTCATCGTCCCATGTCTATAATTGGACTTGGAAAGCCTATTTCAGCTGGTGTGAGTCTAATCACATCCCGCCTTTGTTCTTTGCTCTCCCTTCCATTCGGGTGTTTCTCCAGGTGGGATTTGACGCTTGTCTTGCTCATAGTTTGCTAAAGGGCCAAGTGTCAGCGCTTTCTATTCTTTTTCAGAAAAACGTATCCTCCCATTCTCAGGTCAGAACTTTTCTCCAAGGGGTAGCGCATGCTGCACCCCCGTAGCGGACACCCGTGGACCCTTGGGACCTCCATTTAGTCCTGGAGGCCCTTAGGAGTTCTCCCTTTCAACCACTCCGAAAGGTTTCTGTCCTATCTGTCTTGGAAGGTGGGGTTTCTTGTGGCAATCACTTCTATTATCTGCGTCTCTGAATTGGCAGCTCTTTCCTGTCGTCCCCACTTTCCTGGTTCTCCACCAGGACAAGGTGTTTTTTTGCGGCCTCTTCCTTCTTTCCTCTTTCTTTCCCAAGGTGGTATCTGCCTTTCACCTAAATGAGGATATTGTCCTCCCTTCCTTTTGCCCGGCTCCGACTCATCCTCTGGAGCGTTCACTGAACAGGTTAGACCTTGTCAGGGCGATGCGGGTCTATCTGGCTAGGACCGCCCCCTTTAGGAAGACGGACTCTTTGTCATTCCAGAGGGTGCGCCTAGAGGCCTGCCGGCCTCCAAGGCTATGATTGCTCGCTGGATCTAGACTGCAATTTGGAGGCATACCGGGTTAAGGACAGAGCGCCTCCCCCTGGGATTAAGACACACTCTACCTGGGCAGTGGGCGCATTCTGGGCGGTACTCCATAGGGCATCCACTCTGCAAAGCGGCAGCCTGGCCTTCCATCCACACGTTCGCCAAATTTTACAGGGTTTATACATACGCTTTGTCGGGACACCAATGTAGATAGAAGGATCTTGCAGGCGGCAGTGGTGAGTTTTCTGCTATTCCTTCCACTTGGACTGCTTTGGGACATCCCATGGTTTTCTGTGTCCCCCAATGAAGCGATAGAGAAAACAGGATTTTTGGTTACTCACCGTAAAATCTGTTTCTCTGAGCCTTCATTTGGGACACAGCACCCTCCCATGTTTATTAGCTCTGCTTTCTGTATCATATTGTTACAGTTTGAGTTGTTCCTTTCTTTTACTTGTTTCTTCTATTGCTTTCTCACTAACTGATTAACCTAGTGCCAGTCGGTGGGGTGTACACTGCGGAGCAGGAGCTAACTTTATTTGTGTATAGTGTCAACCTCCTAGTGGCAACAGCATACATCCATTGTTTCCTGTGTCCCCAAGTGAAGGCCCTGAGAAACAGATTTTACAGTGAGTAACCAAAAATCCTGTTTTCAATTCTAATCCAGAATTTTATGTATGCATTTTTTCAGGAATTTTTCCAACATTTTGAGAAACTTGTTGCACTAAAAAGGTGTAAAAATAGTTAGACAGAAAAAAATCCCACACATTTTTACTTTGTGCAAAATTAATGACCCTTGTGCCTTTTAACCCCTTCCCGACCTGTGACACAGCGTTTGCGTCATGAAAGTCGGTGCCAATCCAACCTGTAACGCATGTGCTGTGTCACAGAATGATCGTGTTCCTTCGGGAGGGAAGACCGGGGTCAATGAAAGGTCACCCGACCAGCAGGTACAGGTGGACCTATACTTGACCCCAGGGGGTCGCTTTAAATAATCAGTTTTATAATTTGTCTGAAATACCTGGTGCTCAGTCAAGTAGGCCGGCGTTTCCCCCCTGCTTCAGACGCCACACAGCAGTCACTCACATCTTCTTGGCGCCGGGCGCCACCTCCTCCTCAGCGCTGTTTTGAAATGAGCCTGCGCTCTTTTCCCCTGTCTGGTGCAGGTGCAGTGAGTGCTGGCCGTCTGTCCTCATATGCAGCCCAGCTGACTGCGCCTGTGTGGCTGCCCTGCCTGTGAATCCCAGCCCCGCAGTGACTTATGATTTATTCACACTGCGGGGCTGGGAATCACAAGCAGGGCGGCCGCGCAGGCGCAGTCAGCTGGGCTGCATATGAGGACAGACGACGGGCAGCGCTCACTGCGCCTGCACCAGGCAGGGGATAAGAGCGCAGGCGCCGGCTATTTTGAAAACAGCGGTGAGGAGGAGGCGGAAAATTTGAGTGACGGCTGTGTGGCGTCTGCAGCAGGGGGGAAACGCCGGCCTCCTTGACTGAAGACCAGGTATTTCTGACAAATTATAAAACTGATTATTTCTCTAGTTACAGCACCCAGAACTAAAAGAGCCACCTTGTCAGAATGCAGCATTACTGCTGCACAAGGTGGCTCTTTTAGTTTCATACGCCTGGGGGGGGTGACAGGTTCCCTTTAAGGTCAAAATAGGCTGGGTCATGACAGGGTTAAAGAATTTGGTGCAAAAACATCAGCAAATACCACAAGACAAAAACAAAAGTGACTCAAAAAACACACAAATGATAAATCTTTTTTTAAACTGTATAAAAAATTGGATTCAGTCACAATATTCTGAGAGCCATATCTTTATTTTTTCGCAATAGAGTTGTATGATGTTTTGGTTTTTTTAAGGATATGTTGTACTTTTATTGGTATGATTTTGGGACCCATAAGACTTTCTGATGTTTATATTGCTGTTATTTGGGGGAGCAAATTCTGCCAGTTTGATTTTCTTTCTTTCTATTTATTTAACCCCTTAAGCCCGTATGACGTACTATCCCGTCGAGGTGGGGTGGGCCTTAATTCCCGGTGACGGGATAGTACGTCATACGCGATCGGCCGCGCTCACGGGGGGAGCGCGGCCGATCGCGGCCGGGTGTCGGCTGCATATCGCAGCTGACATCCGGCACTATGTGCCAGGAGCGGTCACGGACCGCCCCCGGCACATTAACCCCCGGCACACCGCGATCAAACATGATCGCGGTGTACCGGCGGTACAGGGAAGCATCGCGCAGGGAGGGGGCTCCCTGCGGGCTTCCCTGAGACGATCGGTACAAGGTGATGTACTCACCTCGTACCGAACGTCTTCTCCCTGCAGGCCCCGGATCCAAAATGGCCGAGGGGCTGTATCCGGGTCCTGCAGGGAGCACTTCCGGGTCGGAGCAGGCTGCAGATGAAAGCTGCAGCCTGCTCCGATGAAAGGATGATCGCAGATCTGATAGAGTGCTGTGCACACTATCAGATCTGCGATCTGTGATGTCCCCCCCTGGGACAAAGTAAAAAAGTAAAAAAAAAAATTTCCACATGTGTAAAAAAAAAAAAAAAAAAAATTCCTAAATAAATAATAATAAAAAAAAAAATATTATTCCCATAAATACATTTCTTTATCTAAAAAAAACAAACAAAAACAATAAAAGTACACATATTTAGTATCGCCGCGTCCGTAACGACCCAACCTATAAAACTGGCCCACTAGTTAACCCCTTCAGTAAACACCGTAAGAAAAAAAAAAAAAAAAACGAGGCAAAAAACAACGCTTTATTACCATACCGCCGAACAAAAAGTGGAATAACACGCGATCAAAAAGACGGATATAAATAACCATGGTACCACTGAAAACGTCATATTGTCCCGCAAAAAACGAGCCGCCATACAGCATCATCAGCAAAAAAATTAAAAAGTTATAGTCCTCAGAATAAAGCGATGCCAAAATAATTATTTTTTCTATAAAATAGTTTTTATCGTATAAAAGCGTCAAAACATAAAAAAATGATATAAATGAGGTATCGCTGTAATCGTACTGACCCGAAGAATAAAACTGCTTTATCAATTTTACCAAACGCGGAACGGTATAAACGCCTCCCCCAAAAGAAATTCATGAATAGCTGGTTTTTGGTCTTTCTGCCTCACAAAAATCGGAATAAAAAGCGATCAAAAACTGTCACGTGTCCGAAAATGTTACCAATAAAAACGTCAACTCGTCCCGCAAAAAACAAGACCTCACATGACTCTGTGGACCAAAATGTGGAAAAATTATAGGTCTCAAAATGTGGAGACGCAAAAACTTTTTTGCTATAAAAAGCGTCTTTTAGTCTGGTTTCACACTTGCGTTTTTATCTGCATGCGTTTTTTAAAAAAACCACATGTGTGAAAAAATGCATGTAAACGCGGTAAAACGCATGCGTTTTTATAGAAAAACACAAGAAAACAAGAAAAAAACAAAAAACCCTAACCCTACCCCTAACCCTACCCCTAACCTGAAATACGTGGCACTGAAATACGTGGCACTGAAATATACGTTTATATACGTATATAAGTGCCACGATATTTCAGTGGCCACGTATATAAGTGCCACGTATTTAAGTGCCACGTATTTAAGTGCCACGTATTTAAGTGCCACGTATTTAAGTGCCACGTATTTCAGTGCCACGTATTTCAGTGCCACGTATTTCAGTGCCACGTATTTCAGTGCCACGTATTTCAGTGCCACGTATTTCAGTGCCACGTATTTACGTGCCACGTATTTACGTGCCACGTATTTTTCAGTGCCTGAAATACGTGGCACTGAAATACGTGGCACTGAAATTCGTGGCACTGAAATATCGTGGCACTGAAATATCGTGGCACTGAAATATCGTGGCACTGAAATATCGTGGCACTGAAGTATTTACGTGCCACGTATTTTTCAGTGCCTGAAATACGTGGCACTGAAATACGTGGCACTGAAATACGTGGCACTGAAATATCGTGGCACTGAAATACGTGGCACTGAAATACGTGGCACTTAAATACGTGGCACTTAAATACGTGGCACTTAAATACGTGGCTCTTAAATACGTGGCACTTATATACGTGGCACTTATGACTGTCAGAAAATGTTCAGTAAACGGTTAGGGGTGAGGTTAGGGGTAGGGTTTCAGGTAGAATTGGGGAGCTTCCACTGTTCAGGCACATCAGGGGCTCTCCAAACGCGACATGGCGTCCAATCTCAATTCCAGCCAATTCTGCGTTGAAAAAGTAAAACAGTGCTCCTTCCCTTCCGAGCTCTCCCGTGCGTCCAAAAAGGGGTTTACCCCAACATATGGGGTATCAGCGTACTAGGGACAAATTGAACAACAACTTCTGGGGTCCAAGTTCTCTTGTTATCCTTGGGAAAATAAAAATTTGGGGGGCTAAAAATCATTTTTGTGGGAAAAAAAATATGTTTTATTTTCACGGCTCTGCGTTGTAAACTGTAGTGAAACACTTGGGGGTTCAAAGTTCTCACAACACATCTAGATAAGTTCCTTGGGAGGTCTAGTTTCCAATATGGGGTCACTTGTGGGGGGTTTGTACTGTTTGGGTACATCAGGGGCTCTGCAAATGCAACGTGACGCCTGCAGACCAATCCATTTAAGTCTGCATTCCAAATGGCGCTCCTTCCCTTCCGAGCTCTGTCATGCGCCCAAACAGTGGTTCCCCCCCACATAGGGGGTATCAGCGTACTCAGGACAAATTGGACAACAACTTTTAGGGTCCAATTTATCCTGATACCCTTGTGAAAATACAAAACTGGGGGCTAAATTTCATTTTTGTGAAAAAAAAAAAAAATAATATTTTCACGGCTCTGCGTTATAAACTGTAGTGAAACACTTGGGGGTTCAAAGTTCTCACAACACATCTAGATAAGTTCCTTGGGGGGTCTAGTTTCCAATATGGGGTCACTTGTGGGGGGTTTGTACTGTTTGGGTACATCAGGGGCTCTGCAAATGCAACGTGACGCCTGCAGACCAATCCATTTAAGTCTGCATTCCAAATGGCGCTCCTTCACTTCCGAGCTCTGTCATGCGCCCAAACAGTGGTTCCCCCCCACATAGGGGGTATCAGCGTACTCAGGACAAATTGGACAACAACTTTTATGGTCCAATTTATCCTGATACCCTTGTGAAAATACAAAACTTGGGGGCTAAAAAATCATTTTTGTGAAAAAAAAAAATATTTTTATTTTCACGGCTCTGCGTTATAAACTGTAGTGAAACACTTGGGGGTTCAAAGCTCTCAAAACACATCTAGATAAGTTCCTTAGGGGGTCTACTTTCCAAAATGGTGTCACTTGTGGGGGGGTTTAATGTTTAGGCACATCAGGGGCTCTCCAAACGCAACATGGCGTCCCATCTCAATTCCAGTCAATTTTGCATTGAAAAGTCAAATGGCGCTCCTTCCCTTCTGAGCTCTGCCCTGCGCCCAAACAATGGTTTACACCCACATATGGGGTATCAGTGTACTCAGGACAAATTGCACAACAATTTTTGGGGTCCAATTTCTTCTCTTACCCTTGGGAAAATAAAAAATTGGGGGTGAAAAGATCATTTTTGTGAAAAAATATGATTTTTTATTTTTACGGCTCTGCATTATAAACTTCTGTAAAGCACTTGTTGGGTCAAAATGCTCACCACACATCTAATTCCAAAATGGTGTCACTTGTTAGGGGTTTCAATGTTTAGGCACATCAAGGGCTCTCTAAATGCAACATGGCGTCCCATCTCAATTCCAGTCAATTTTGCATTGAAAAGTCAAATGGCGCTCCTTCCCTTCCGAGCTCTGCCCTGCGCCCAAACAATGGTTTACACCCACATATGGGGTATCAGCGTACTCAGGACAAATTGCACAACAATTTTTGGGGTCCAATTTCTTCTCTCACCCTTGGGAAAATAAAAAATTGGGGGTGAAAAGATCATTTTTGTGAAAAAATATGATTTTTTATTTTTACGGCTTTGCATTATAAACTTCTGTAAAGCACTTGTTGGGTCAAAGTGCTCACCACACATCTAGATAAGTTCCTTAGGGGGTCTACTTTCCAAAATGGTGTCACTTGTTAGGGGTTTCAATGTTTAGGCACATCAGGGGCTCTCCAAATGCAACATGGCGTCCCATCTCAATTCCAGTCAATTTTGCATTTAAAAGTCAAATGGCGCTCCTTTGCTTCCAAGCTCTGCCATGCGCCCAAACTGTGGTTTACCCCCACATATGGGGTATCAGCGTACTCAGGACAAATTGTACAACAACTTTTGGGGTCTATTTTCTCCTGTTACCCTTGGTAAAATAAAACAAATTGGAGCTGAAATAAATTTTGTGTGAAAAAAAGTTAAATGTTCATTTTTATTTAAACATTCCAAAAATTCCTGTGAAACACCTGAAGGGTTAATAAACTTCTTGAAAGTGGTTTTGAGTACCTTGAGGGGTGCAGTTTTTAGAATGGTGTCACACTTGGGTATTTTCTATCATATAGACCCGTCAAAATGACTTCAAATGAGATGTGGTCCCTAAAAAAAAATGGTGTTGTAAAAATGAGAAATTGCTGGTCAACTTTTAACCCTTATAACTCCGTCACAAAAAAAAATTTTGGTTCCAAAATTGTGCTGATGTAAAGTAGACATGTGGAAAATGTTATTTATTAAGTATTTTGTGTGACATATGTCTGTGATTTAAGGGCATAAAAATTCAAAGTTGGAAAATTGCGAAATTTTCCAAATTTTCGCCAAATATTCGTTTTTTTCACAAATAAACGCAAGTTATATCGAACAAATTTTACCACTAACATGAAGTACAATATGTCACGAGAAAACAATGTCAGAATCGCCAAGATCCGTTGAAGCGTTCCAGAGTTATAACCTCATAAAGGGACAGTGGTCAGAATTGTAAAAATTGGCCTGGTCATTAACGTGCAAACCACCCTCGGGGCTTAAGGGGTTAAATAATTATTTTTGCATGTTTACTTTTTTTTAATTTTTTTTTAACATTTTTAATTAGTCCTCGTAAGGAGACTTGAATCTGCGTTGCTTCATCAGCCATACAAATACACCACAATACTGTAGTATAGCAGTGTATTGTTAATTTAGACTTCATAGGTGTACTAACATGGCAGCCATTGAAGATCCCCGATTGCCATGACAGCCTAGGAGTAACTCACTGTCACATTGCATGGGGGCAGATGGGCGTCAGAAATAAAACCCACCCTTTCCTAACATCTTAAGTACTGCAGTCAAAATTGCCTGAGGCAACTAAGGCTACTTTCACACTAGCGTTAACTGCATTCCGTCACAATGCGTCGTTTTGCCGAAAAAACGCATCCTGCAAAAGTGTTTGCAGGATGCGTTTTATCACCATTGATTAACATTAAGCGACGCATTGTGACGGATTGCCACACGTCGCACCCGTCGTGCGACGGATGCGTCGTGCAGTGGCGGACCGTCAGGAACTCCGCCCCACCTCCCCGCACCTCACAATGGGGCAGCGGATGCGCTGGAAAAATGCATCCGCTGCCCCCGTTGTGCGGCGGAGACAACGCTAGCGTCGGGAACGTCGGCCCGACGCTAGTGTGAAAGTAGCCTAAGGCTACATGCACACATTCAATATTTTACATTAGTATTTGTAAGCCAAAACCAGGTGTGGAAGAATCCGAGGAAACATCACCACTTCTGTATATTTTTTTACTCACTCCTGGTTTTGGCTTACAAATATTGAAGTAAAAACTCACCAAATACTTAACATGTGAACGTGGAGACGTTAAAGTCTTGTGATTGGAACCAGGGCTGTGGAGTCGGAGTTGGTATAAAATGCACAGACTCCGACTCCTAAAATATCTAATACATTGGGTACAGTAGTACAGTGCAGAATGTGCTGTGTCTTCATAATAATTTGGGAAAGTTATAAAATGTCCTATAAATGTGTGTTCTGTCCCTGATGTAAGGATATCGGCTTTTAGTGGAAATGAATCTGTGCTGCACTTTATGTACATGCTCAGTAGTGAGGCCGTTCTGAGGAGTTAATTTGGCTTACTGACTCCACAGCCCTGATTGGAACCCTAGCTAGCGTAATTGCAGCAGCTACTTTTGCCGCCTGTATAATACAGCCAGCACCCATTTCAAATGCTAAATGTGCACAACCGCTATAAATATATGGCTTAATACCCAGATTTTATTTGTTAGTAGAGACATACTGTATATACTTATAAAAAAACATATGCACATTGACAAGCATTTAAAACCACGTTAGCATGGGTTTAGGGTAGAGGGCAACTGCTACAAGACGTGGGTGTACTCGCATATCGTCATATAAAAAAAATTTGCCACGTTTCCCATATACAGTGGTTTGCAAAAGTATTAACCCCATTGGCGTTTTACCTATTTTGTTACATTACATCCTGTGTTTAAATATTTTTGTAATCCAATTTGTGTGAAATGCATCAGCACTAAATAGTCTAAGTTGGTGAAGTGAGGAAAAAAATATAATCCCATAAATTTAATTTATGCCTATAACTAAAAATTTGCACATGCATATGTATTCACACCCATTTGCTATTAAGCCCCTAAAAAATTTCTGGTATAAGCAATTACCTTCGTAAGTCACAAGTTTAGTGACAGATTGCATACAGGTGGACTTCACGTCACATGGTCTGTCAGTATATACACACCTTTTCTGCAAGACCACAAATGGTGCAACACCATTAAGCAAGAGGTACCACTAACCAAACACCATGAAGACCAGGGAGATCTCCAAACAAGTCAGGGACAAAGTTGTTGAGAAGTACAAGTCAGGGTTGGGTTATAAAGAAATAACTATCCCAATCTCTGATGATCCCTCTTAGCACCATCAAATCCATTATCCTCAAATAGAAAGAACATGCTACCACAAGAAACTTGCCAAGAGAGGGCCGCCCACCAAAACTCTCAGCCCAGGCAAGGAGGGCATTAATCAGAGAGGCAACACAAAGACCAAAGAGAACCCCAAAGGAGCTACAGAGTTCTCAAGCCGAGACTGGCGTATCTGTCCATATGACCACAAATGGCCATATGCCGTATTTTTCGGACTATAAGATGCACTTTTCCCCCAAAACAATTGTGAGGAAAATGGGGAGTGGTGCGTCTTATAGTTCGAACTCAGGCTTACTGGTTGGTTGCGGCAGTGGTGTGGCGGCCGCGGAGGTGCGGCGATGCTGAGGCGTGGTGGGCAGAATGGCGTGCACCTGAGCAGGGTCCCTTCCTTAGGTGAGGTGACGCCGTGGCCCGGTGTCCACGGAGAGCAGAGCTGGGTGAATCACGGGTTTCTTGGTGGTGGCGGCCATCTTCCTGAGGCAGATGGAGTTCTCTGCTTCCTGGGGCTTCAGGAAAATGGCCGCAGGAGGCAGCACGTGTGCAGATTGAGATCGCGGCGGCCATTTTCCTGAAGCCGAGATTTCGGCTTCAGGAAAATGGCCGCCGTGATCTACATCTGTGCACCCGCTGCCTCTCGTGGCCATTTTCCTGAAGCCCGGGAAGCAGAGTACTCAATCTGCGCACGCGCGGCCTCGGGAAAATGGCCGCCGCCACTGAGAAACCAGTCATTAACCCGGCTCTGCTGCTCGCCTTGGACACTGGCCGCTGCGTCACCACACCTGAGGAAGGGACCCTGCTCAGGTGCAGGCCGTACCGCTCACCGCTCCTCAGCATCGCTGCACCTCTGCCGCCGCCACACCACTGCCACAACCCCCATGGGCACCAGGCCATGGTGCCATCCACCTTAGCAGGAAGGGACCCTGCTAAGGTGCACTCCCCACAGCCCACACCAAACATCAGCACCGCCGACACCGGACCAATCCTGAGGAAGGAACCATGCCTGCTGTGACCTTGCTGTACCACCGTAGGCCCTCAGGTAATATACCTTAAATTTGGACAATAAGACGGACCCCCATCTTATAAAAATCTTTTTTTCTGCTATTTTCACCCCAAAATTTGGGGTGCGTCTTATAGTCCGAAAAATACAGTACTTCATAGAGGTGGCCTTTATGGAAGAATGGGCTGAAAAAAGCCTTTACTTACAATTTTTGTGTGTAAGGCTAATTTAGAGTTTACCAAAAGACGTGTGAGAGACTCCCCAAATGTATGAAGGAAGGTGCTGTGGTCAGATGAGACCAAAATTGAACTTTTTGGCCACCAAGGTAAACTCTGGCGCCAAACCAACACTGCTCATCATCCCCAAGAATACCATGAAACGTGGTGGTGGCAGCATCATGCTGTGAGGATGCTTTTCGAGAGCAGGGACAGGGAAATGGTTAGAGTAGAGGGAAAGATGGATGGTGCGAAATACAGGGATCTTCTTCCGCAAAACCAGTATCAGTTTGGCAGTTTGAGACTGGAGCGGAGGTTCACCTTCCAACAAGACAATGACCCAAAGCATACTGCTAAAGTAACACTCGAGTGGGTTTAAGGGCAAACGTGCAAATGTTTTGGAGTGGCGTAGTCAAAGCCCAGACCCTAATACAATTGAGAATCTGTGGTCAGACTTGAAGATTGCTGTTCAACAGAGGAAACCACCAAACTTGAAGGAGCTGCAGCAGTTTTGCCTTGAGGAATGAGCAAACCCATATTGTCACAGTTGTAGGCATGTTCTTTACATGAACTAATAAAAACACTAAAAACCCTGTGAAATTCCAGGTTGCGAAGTAGCCAAACCCAATAAATGCCAAGGTGGGGCGAATACTTTTCCAAGTCACTATATATGTAGTAAAATCAGTTATTAGTTTGGTAATTTTCCTTAAAAATATTAACTGGGTTATCCAGGACTAAGTTTTTTGGCTTATAGTAAAAAAAAATAAATAAAAAATAGGCAGGTGATTCAGCTGCTCCACATCAACAGAGCAGCTCTTCCTTTTCCGGTCTGCTCAGTCCACGGGGCGGGACTGCTGAAGATGTGTTGATTGACAGTCGGCTCCCTGCAGTTATGCAGCAGGGAGTTGGCTGTCAATCAGCATTACATAGTTAGAAATGCCTCATCAATCATCAGAGCAGAAAAGGAGCCGCTGCTCTGTCGACGTGATGTCAGCAGAAGTGGTGACCCCTTTGTGCTGGCAGAGATCTGCCCTGGGTAGAACGTATAGTTAGCAACTATATTCCTGTTAGTTCTTAGGCCCATAGCAAAAAATTAATATAGTCCTGGATAACCCTTTTAACGTGCGAAATCTGAAGACTGGAAGACTAAATATCTGCTTATTGCACATACCTAAAAAGCAAATCACACTACAATTTCATTTTCTTTTAGGAAGAAGAGCTGAAAAAGGCCATTCTAGTGGTTTTTGCAAATAAACAAGACATGGAACAAGCAATGACCCCTACAGAGGTAGCAAATTCATTAGGTTTACCCGCTCTGAAGGATCGCAAATGGCAAATTTTCAAGACTTCAGCTACAAAAGGCACTGGCCTCGATGAAGCGATGGAATGGTAAGCGAGTCAACATATCAATTTTACAGTGCAAAAGTTCTTGTACCAGCGTGTGAAGTTCTGCACTGAAGCTATGGCAGGTGCAGTGAACGGTGAAGACGTCACACTTGGGTGTCGTGATTACAGCACCTGAGGCAGGACTAATCTGGGGAATAGACTCCTCATGGCTAATTAGGGAATTATGAGCAATGTAAAGGTGTTATTTACTGCTCATATCAACAGTCTTGGAACACAACACACTGTGGTGCAGTAATATGGCTCTGAAACCTACTGGTAAAATTTTGGGGTCCTTAGGGGATCTGACAGATTTCCTTTCACCCTTAAAGGCCAGGGGTATTTCCGTTTTTGCATCTCCTTTTTTCGTTCCCCTTCTTCCCAGAGCCATAACTTTTTGTATTTTGCCGTCAATATGGCCATGTGAGGACTTGTTTTTTGCAAGGTGAGTTGTACTTCTGAACAACACGATTGGTTTTACCAAATAGTCTACTGGAGAACGTGAAAAAAATTCAAAGTGCAGTGAAATTGCAAAAAAAAAAAAAGTGCAATTCCACAATTTTTTTTTTTTTTTAAATATCATGTTCACTTAATGCTAAAACTGACGGGCCATTAGGATTCTCCAGGTCATTGCGGATTTATAGACACCAAACATGCATAGGTTAATTTTTATTTAAAGGGAACCTGTCACCCCCAAAATGGAAGTTGAGCTAAGCCCACCGGCATCAGGGGTTTATCTTCAGCATTCTGTAATGCTGTAGATAAGCCCCTGATGTATCCTGAAAGATGAGAAAAAGAGGTTATGTTATACTCACCTGGGCGGGCGGTCCGGCGCCTCCCATCTTCTTACGATGACGTCCTCTTGTCTTCACGCTGCGGCTCCGGCGCAGGCGTACTTTGTCTGTCCTGTTGAGGGCAGAGCAAAGTACTGCAGTGCGCAGGTGCTGGGAAAGGTCAGAGAGGCCCGGCGCCTGCGCACTGCAGTACTTTGCTCTGCCCTCAATATGGCAGACAAAGTACGCCAGAGCTGGAGCCGCAGCGTGAAGACAAGAAGAGGACGTGATCGTAAGATGGGAGGCCCCGGACCGGACCACGACGCGGATCGGACCGCCCGCCCAGGTGAGTATAATCTAACCTCTTTTTCTCATCTTTCAGGATACATCGGGGGCTTATCTACAGCATTCCAGAATGCTGTAGATAAGCCCCTGATGCCGGTTGGCTTAGCTCAACTTCCATTTTGGGGGTGACAGGTTCCCTTTAAGTGGTGACAAAAAATCCAAAGTTTGTAAAAAAGAAAAAAGTTACCATTTTCCGATACCCGTCTCCATTTTTCGGGTTCCAGGGCTGGGTGAGGGCTTGCGGAGCTGATGTTTTTATTGATACTATTTGGGTAGATGCGAAGTTTTGATTGCCCTATATTGTATTTTAATGCAATGTTGCGGCGAGCAAAAAAATGTAATTCTGGCATTTTGATTTTTTTTTTCGTGTTACGCAGTTTACCGATCGGATTAATTTATTTAAAATATTGATTGGGTGATTCTGAACCAAAAATGTATCATTTTAACATTTTTGTTTTATTTTGAATGGGGCAAATGGGGGGGGGGGGGTGATTTAAACTTTTATATTTTATTACATTTAAAACATTTTTTTTTTTTTACTTCAGTAAGGGAGAGCTGAAGCTTAAGCCCTGCTGTGTAGAGCAGAATTGCTCACTTACTATGAGCGCCGACCACTGTCCAGCATCGCTGTCCACCAACCCGCAATCATGTGACTCGGGCGCCAATGGACATGTTTTGTGACGCGTTTCCTAGGCGTGCATGTTAAAGGCGCTGTCAAGAGATTTACAGCGACATTTAACATGTTAACAGCCACGGGTGGATCGCGATTCCACCTGTGGCTGTTAGGGGTTGGAAAAGGTGCGGGCTCATTGCACCAAACGGGGAGGCACCTTATGACGGACACTGCACTTTATTGGTTGTTAAGGGGTTAGCCCAAATATTAAGGGACAATGTATAATAAATATGTCGATTGCTATATTTTAGCTGTGGCTTTCTATAACCTAGGTAACTCTTAATTTTGGTGACTTTATAGTTTGAGACTTTGTTTTCCTTGTATTGCAGGCTAGTGGAGTCTCTGAAGAGCAGGCAGTAATGCTAACCTGCCCAGCACATTCCTTTCTATTCATTGTCCCACTATAAGAACGGCTCTAGATGTACATATGCACCATCACTACGCTCCAACAGTGATTGACAAGGGAGTCTGACATCTCTACCCATCTCCAATCGCTCTGTATCATACTGCACTTTTTACGCCTGTTCTGTAGTCTAGTTTAACTTTATTTATGACTGTTTTATAAGGATAACTACAATTTGGGGAAATGCAAAATTCAGTTTTGAGATCACATATCTTTTTCTCTTTATGTAAGATTTTTTTTTTTTTTTAAGATGTAATAACCTGATTTTTATGATGGCCATCTGGAAGAATGGCCTTCGGCTGTGTAAAGACTCTACTCTGAAATCCATCTGTATAAAATAAACATTTATTATAGGAAACTTTCTGTGACACCTTCATTTATCAGTTTCTTTTCTTGTGTTGGAACTTAGCGTTATGATGCGTTCATATTGGCTGCTGTGATTTAATTAAAGCATTTTCCCCCTACCACAGGGGAGAATCCCTACCAATCTTGAGTATGAAGGCTCTGCCATTTCATGGTTCTTTCATGGTTCCATTTAGCTACCGTGCAGGGAAAAATAAGAGCGAAAAGGCCGCAATGCTAAATTAGAATTGAACACAGATCAGAAATGCCATAACATGTAGGGAAACCGCCCTAAGTCATATAACCCCGTTTTCTAAAGAGATGTAAAAGCCTGCAGTTGATAGAAATTTTTTACGTGTTTTTTTTTTTTTTTCATTGTCCTATGTATATAAAACCCAACTCTAGCCTGTCTTTACTAACATATGTGAAAGAAATGGAATAGATCAGTCTAAATTCAAGCTTTATCCTGTAATAGGATGTTACCTTTGTAATTGAGTCCATTAAATGTTTTCGCTACTTAATATACCATCATCAACTGTGATTCTGTATAAAATTGGAAGTACATATTAAAGTTAGAATGGGGTCATCGTGTACGGAGACTCTGTATAAAAGTTGTCATCATTCTGCTGACTCGATAACTGAAGAGTCCATACCTCCTTGTGCATTATTTTCAGCACAAAAACTTACCAGGAGCTTCATGCAAGCCTTACATCACCAAGTGCTGCTGAATATGTTGGCGCTATATATAAAAATTATTATTATAAGTATCCATCAGTATCTGATGGAGTGCTGTAAAGCACGCTACCACTGGACTCTGGAGCAGTGGAGACATGACAAATTACACTTCTTTATCTTGTAGTCTGATGGACAAGTCTGGGTTTGGCGAATGCCAGAACGTTATTACCTGCCTGACTTTATTGTGGCAACTGTTGGAGGTGTTGTTTTTTAGGAATTAGCCTAGGCCTCTTAGTTCCAAGTTAAGGTAAATCTTAAAGCGTCCGCATTGCCAAGACATTTTAGACAATTGTATGCTTTCAACTTTATGGGAAGAGTTTATTTAAGGCATTTTTCTGTTCCAGCATTTCTGTGCTCCAGTGCAAAATGCAAAGACATAAAGGCATGGTTTGGTGCGAAAGAACTTGACTACCTGCAGAGCACCAATCTGAACTGCACCAATCTTGTGGAATGAACTAGAACAGAGATTGTGAGCCTATCTTCTAGCATCAATACTCTTCAGGATCAGACAGTCCAAAATCCTGTAGAAAGCTTTCCCGGAAAAGTGGAAGTTGTTTCAGCTGCCAAACGGAACCAACTCCATAGTAATGCCTATAAAGTTTAAATGGGATGTTGTAAGGGTTATGTAGGTGTAACTTATAAGTGCTTCTTACTTGTCAGCAATTACATGTATTCTCTACAGCAGAGGTGTCAAACTGCATTCCTCGAGGGCCGCCAACAGGTCATGTTTTCAGGATTTCCTTAGCATTCCACAAGGTGCTGGAATCATTCTGTGCAGGTGATTAAATTATCACCTGTGCAATACAAGGAAATCCTGAAAACATGACCTGTTGGCGGCCCTCGAGGAATGCAGTTTGCACCTCTGCTCTACAGTACTTCCTATTTCGTGAGTGGCGCCAATACTGGGGCTGATGTTTGTGCTTTTTTTTTTTCCTTAGTCTAGCATTGTGTTTTAATTAAAGAGTTTAGGAGTGATAAGGTTAGAATTTTTTTGTTTGTCATTTAAACTCATTGATGGTGATGTGTGTCAGGGCTCTTTATATCACTGAAAGCAATTGCAGATACCTGTGCAAATTAGTTTGGCAGGTGTGTCCAAATAAAGGCAAGACTACTTAAGAAGGCTGTTCCACATTATTAAGCAGCCTACATTTTTTGCCAAAATGGGAAAGAAAAAGGATGTGTCGGCTGCTGAGAAGCAACAAATTGTGGAGTATTTTGGTCAAGGCATGACTACAATCAACATTGCCAAGACACTTCATCGTGATCATCGCACAATCAAGAAGTATGTAGCTAATTCCCAGCACACACGTGTGCGTGCTGATAAGGAAAAATTGAGGACTCTTTCCAACAGGCAATTGTGTAAGGTTAAAAGAGCAGCTGCAAAAATGCCTTGTCATAGCAGCAGACAAGTTTTTGAAGCTGCTGGTGCCTCCAACGTCCCCAGAACAACAAGATGCAGGGTCCTTCAGAGGTTTGCAGCTGTGCGTAAGCCATCCTGTCAACCACCTCTATCCACTGCACACAAGCAGAAACGGCTCCAGGGGGCCAAACGATACATGAAGACTGACTTCCAAACTGTTTTGTTTACCGATGAGTGCCGTGCAACGCTCGATGGTCCAGATGGATGGAGTGGAGGATGGCTGGTTGATGGACACCCCATGAATACACGTCTAAGGGGCCAACAAGGAGGAGGTGGAGTAATTTTTTGGGCTGGAATCATGGGGAGAGATTGTCGGCCCCTTTATGATCCCGTAAGGGGTAAAGATGAACTCCATAATCTATGTGGAGTTTCTAAAACAACACTTCCTGCCATGGTTCAAGAGGAAGAACCGTGCTTTCTGCAGCAAGATCATTTTCATGCATGATAATGCACCGTTGGTCATGCTGCAAAAAACACGTCTGCATCTCTGGCTGCTATGGGCATAAGAGGACAAACTTATGTTGTGGCCACCATCTTCCCCTGACCTCAACCCCATTGAGAACCTCTGGAGCATCATCAAAAGGAGTGTCTATGATGGCGGGAGGCAGTTCACATCTAAGCAACAGCTCTGTGAGGGTATTCTGTTCACATGCAAAACAATTGAAGCAGAAACCATCCAAAAACTGACAAATTCAATGGACGAGAGAGTTCAGAAGCTTCTTTCGAACAAGGGGTCCTATGTGCAAATGTAACATCACCTAGAATAAAGTTTTCACTTGAAAACTGTTTGATTTCATTTTGTAATAAGCTGATAATGCTTATAACTTCACAATTGACCATTTCTTTGTTCAAAATAAAAAGAAAACTCTGCTGTGCATAATAATTTGGAACATGCATTTTTAGTGTTTATTTTATTTTAAAAGATACTGTTTTCATAGGCAGTTTGTTCCAAAACATTGCAATTATACTAGAATAGTAGATGACTGGAAAATAACAATAACAATTCAGATGGGTAATTTAGAGAAAATATAAGGAAATATTATTTGCATAATAATTTGGAACACAGTGTATATTAACCTTTTACTCTGCCAGACACCTGGACGCCTTTTGGCTTGTTTTGCATTCTGAACGTAGTGAAAAGTACCTGCGCCGTATACCAGCTTAAAGGCCTACAGGTAGAAGCCACAGGGCCTCCCACCCACCAAACATACAAACCCACCACCCAGTCAATCACTGAGAGTGACCTCAACTAGGTCACCGAGACCGCAACAATAAAGTCCCGGTACCAGTATTACAGAGATTTCAAAAGCGGCGGATTAGTGAAAGGCCATGCACTTACCTTGATTTTTTCTTACAACCCCTTGTCTACTCTCTAGGTTCCTATATTAGGGACTCCATGCATCTCATTGAACACATCTGTAATCTTGAAATACCGGTAGACACCTATATTGTGACGTTGGACGTTGAAGCCCTCTATACCAGCATTGATCATACTCTTGATATTAGAGCTGTGGCGTTTTTCTTAGACCGTGTATCTAGTAGGGAATAGGGACCATGACTCCTTCCTCCTTGACCTTTTGAAATTGGTGCTCGAGAAAAATTATTTTGTATTTGACCGCACCTATTATAGGGAAGCGGCGGGTATCGCAATGTCGCGAAATGTGCGTCCGCGTATTCAAACTTATTTATGGGGTGGTGGGAGGAGGAGCATGTGTACAAACTTCTGTCTTTTCAAGAGCATATACCGAAGTGGTACAGATTTATAGATGATATCCTGTTTTTCTGAACCGGAACTCTCGATGGGTGCAATCTTTTCATTGAACAACTCAATGATAATCCCTGGGGGATTAAATTGACCTCTAACATCTCTGCTACGTTGGGTGACTTTTTGGACCTTAAGATTTCCATTAGGGGAAATGGTCTTGTGACAAGTTTGCATCACAAAAAAAACGGCAACGAATAGCTTGCTTCATTACACAAGTGCTCACCCGGCTCATTTACGAAACAGCATACCTAGGGGCCAATACCTTAGAATAAGGAGAAATTGCACCACTCTGACTGACTTTCAGGCGGAATCGCGAAAATTGACGGGGAGATTCCGGTCTAGGGGGTATCCTCGAAAGATTGTGTCCCAGGCATACCAACACTCCCAACAGGCCTCACGGGAAGAGATATTGAGACCTAGAAACAGGACCCCGGCCCGGACCATCAATCTCGTTACTACTTATCACAATCAGTGGAGTGATGTGTATGCTATTCTTAAAAAGAACTGGAATATTTTGCTGACTGAACCCAAGCTTTTACCGTGGCTCCCGAACACTCCTAGGATGGTGGCTAGGAGGTCGCGAAATCTGAAGGACGAGTTGGTGTCAAGCCATTTCAGACGGGCGACCGCTAGAACAGGGACAGGCAATAACATCGATGTATCCTATCCATGTGGTAGGTGTAATGTTTGCAGCTATATGGTAGCCAACAACGGTGTTTGTCTCCCAAACAGCTTAGACAAGATCCGGGTTACTGGGTACTTTAACTGTCGTACTGTAGGAATCTTGTCTATGCTTTGATTTGTAGTTGCCCGAAGTTGTATGTTGGCTACACCACGCAGGAACTTAGGCGCCGGATGCAGGAACTTAGGCGCCGGATGCAGCAGCATCTATCCAGTATCAATACGGCGCGAAAGGATTTGGATAAAGGTAAGAAACTCTCCTCGGTGGCCGCGCATTTTCTACATCATCATGGGGGTTCACCTAGGGGAGTAAGGGTTATGGGTCTGGAAGGGGTTAAGACTGATATCAGAGGTGGGAGCATAGTACCAGAGCTCCTGAGGAAGGAATCTAAATGGATTTACAATCTCAATAGTTTGGCCCCGGTGGGTATAAATGAGGAACTTCTGTACACCGGCTTTTACAAGCAAGTTTGAAGTTTCCCTCATACCCCTATTTTTGTTGTTGTTGGTTACTTACATATTTGTTCTTTGTGTCTTGTTTCAGATCCTGTGGACATACTTACCCTCTTTGATCCTCTCCTAGGTGTAGCACTGAGAATCACTACGGATCCATAAGGATTTCTGGACCCATAATTTCCGTCCCATCGTTGGTGTCCACTATTCGGCTATTTGTCTATGCCTTTTTCTTTTAGGTTTCTGTCTGCTGCCGGCTATACCATGCATTGTATATCGCTGCTTGGATCCGTCCTGATGTATGTTCTGTTGCTTCATCTAAGGGATATTTTTCCCTATTGATAAATAAATATATATGTATATATGATTGACAGTTGTAACATATGTAAAGCCTGCATTTTGATATCATCTCATAATATAGACCATGAATTCTTGGGACCCACTTGTTGGGGTGGGCAACTACTCGTCTGGTGGGTTTAGTGTTATTGGTAGTCCGTTCTCTATCTTCCGGACGCACATGGATACGCATAATAATTTTCTTGACGTACATGCACAAGCACCTTCTGTGGTTTTGCTTGTTGTTTCTTTTGATTAACATCCTTTGTGCTGGTGGGCTGCACTTTTCGTGGCCTTAGCAAATCACCTTGAATTACCAATTGCTTGGGCGCGATAGCGTTTATTTGTTACGCTTATCTTGAAGAAATATGGGACATTCTTTTTATGTACCCTCGTTTCTATTACATATTTTTCTTTCTCATTGCCAGCACTTTGTTTTGATCTATATGTGCAGACACATCGCTCCATCTATCCGCCGCCTCTTGGAATGTATGATCTATATGCACAGGTGTTTTGTGTAGGCGCGAAGAAATATGGGACATTCCTCTTATGTACCCTCGTCTCTTATTACATATTTTTCTTTCTCATTGCCAGCACTTGGCTTTGATCTATATGTGCAGACACATTGCTTCATCAATTCGCCGCCTCTTGGAATGTATGATCTATATGCACAGGTGTTGTGTGCGGGCGCGATAGCGTTTATTGGATATGTTTACCTTGAAGAAATATGGGACATTTGTTCATGTGCCCTTGTCTCTAATATATATTTTTCTCTCTCATGACCAGCACTTGGTTTTGATCTATATGTGCAGACACATTGCTTCATCAATTCGCCGCCTCCTGGAATGTATGTTCTATATGCACAGGTGTTGTGTGCGGGCGCGATAGCGTTTATTGGATATGTTTACCTTGAAGAAATATGGGACATTTGTTCATGTGCCCTTGTCTCTAATACATATATTTCTCTCTCTCATGACCAGCATTTGGTTTTGATCTATATGTGCAGATATATTGTTTAATTAATCCGCCATTTCTTGAAATGCATGACCTATATGCGCAAGCATTTTGTTTCACTAATCCGCCGCTTTTGAAATCTCTGTAATATTGGTACCGGGACTTTATTGTTGCGGTCTCGGTGACCTAGTTGAGGTCACTCTCAGTGATCGACTGGGTGGTGGGTTTGTATGTTTGGTGGGGTGGGAGGCCCTGTGGCGTCTACCTGTAGGCCTTTAAGCTGGTATACTGCACAGGTACTTTTCACTACGTTCAGTAGTTGTTTTTAATGATGTGCGCAGGCACAGTTCTGTAACCAGTCCGGCCTCTTTGTATCCATAGCAATCTGTACACGCAGCCGAAGCGTAGTAAATCAGACAGGTTATTTGGCCAGGTGTTTGCATCGCGCAGGCGCCGACTACTGCACTTCTTGAGTAGAAGGGGTCTTCTCTTAAGCGGGAGTGCGCAGGCGCAACCTGCGATTGCTCTGATTAGTTCGGCGTCCTCCCGACCATGGCAACCTTTTGAACCGGAAGTAGTCGCCGGTCCATGCAGACCATAAGGAGACCACACGCTGACGCCTCCTCACAGATGGTGAATATTACACTTTATTATTCTGCTATATAAGGGCGGGGTAGGCAGTTTTTTGTTACACTTCCCCTGATGAAGACGCTCTCATAGCGTCGATACGCGTGGGGCTTCAATCCCCCCCAGCACTAGCACCTTACTTTTGACTGCTGCATCTCTGTCTGGCGCCTTTTTCTGGGTCCTTTTAGGATCTTTGGACTATAGCATTTGTTCTATTCCCAGGTTTCTGGGTGACATCAATTGTAATCCTGGGGCGTTTATCTGTACATGACATCACTTGGTAAATATGCTTGTGATGTGGAACTTGTTTCCAGCTCCTATTATTATTGTGTTGGGCAGATTGTTTGATGCCTATGTGATATAGCTGGCAGCAGACGGATAGATATTTATTGTTATGCATGTGTGTATTTCCCATCTGATGTATTAGTAATTATTGGGTGCTGGATGGCATTTGTTTCCATCTGTCTGGGGGGTCGCATGTAGCTTATTAGCCATGTGCTTGTCCTTTTTTGGCTTTTAATTGTTTTTAAATGTGTGTCCTACCTTGCTGTGCTCTTTGCATAAATATAAATAAAGTTGTTATTTTTTGAAGGTTGATCCCATTGTTATGCATATCTTTCTTCTTGTCAATGGTTTACTCTATATGCATATGGTTGATCCCTGATTTATTCAGCTTTGTGGTGCCCGCTACGCTTCTTTGTATAAAAGGACATAGTGCGGCGGCGCATACGCACTAATGCTTTTCGGCTTTGCCCGCAGTTGGGCAAAGCATACTGCGTGTGCGCAAGGCAAGATTGCATTGCGCACGCGTGTACTACGGAGGAAGCCAACTGCAATTCAAGAAACTATTGCAGCCAGCGGGAAATGAAGGGGTGAATGAAACAAGAGAAAACCGAGATGCGAACTCTGCTTCAGGAAAATGGCCGCCGCGATCTCCATCTGCGCACGCGCTGCATCCGGCGGCCATTTTCCTGAAGCCGCGGCCAGCAGAGCGCCGCTTCTGCGCACGCGCGGCCAAAGGAAGATGGCCGCGCCCACCGATCACCAATGAAATACAGCACATCTCGCTCTTTTCACTCCCCTGTGACGTGGATTTGGGACCTTGGGCATGCGCACACCACTACGCCACCAACGGAAAACTAAGCAAGATCTGGGGGAAGACACCACGCCCTTTTGACCAGACCAGCCTGATTGACAGGCGAAAACGACTACTTTGGTAACGTATTTCGGCAGCATAGGTGGGGAATCGGGGTCCACAAAATACACTATTGCAATGCACAGCTCAGGCCCTATTTAACAGTATTTTTATCTCATACGGAAAAAACGGGGTGGCAGGTTCCCTTTAACATGTCACTCTCCGCAAGGAGCAACGATACTTTTTGGATCCCGGTCAGACGCCTCTCACTCAGCCAAACCAGATCTCCACTGTGCACTGACGAGGGGCAGTACCCCGAAACAGTGTCTGCAAATTGAGATTCTGGTTTGGTTTTTATCCTAAGTCATGTGACAAGGCTCGTTAAAGGGTCAACATTGACTGTTAGGATTGCTACTTCCAATAGATGGCACTAGAGTTCTAGTCTTCTGGGAAACCAATACATCCAAAAAAGCAAAGAAATACTGCCTAGAATTGTGGCGAAGCTTCAAAAAGAGTAAATACATCAAAAAAAGGAAAGAGAGTAGAAGCAAATGGCCATAAAATTATAACATTTTATTAGATTATTTTTAAAAGAATTTTTTACATAGTAATATATGCAGTAAGCAATAAAAAGTGGGGATAGCACTTATGCAAAAAAACGCAAACCACCACGCAGGTTATTAACTGTACTATATGATTGATATCAAAACATGACAAAGAAATATGAATAACCAAAAAGTAATAAATGCATGAAGTAATTCAACTGTTCACCAAAAAATGCTTATACCCTTAATTAAATTGTGCCCATGATAAAAAGCAGAAGTATACACAATAAAGAGGCTTTTTTAAAATGTAAAGTAGTGAAAAAGGAATGACCCTTTTTATTAAATATGTGAGACCCAGTGATAAGTATATAGTGTCCTAAATAATTAATTTAACAGCCTAAGCATGGGACGATGCATATACAAAAGTTTGTATGGGTAGCATTAGAAGGGTAATTACCTGCGGGGGGTGGCGGTGACCCGGACGCGCGTTTCGCGTGTAGCTTCGTCTGCGGGGAAGTGTGCATATATTACTATGTAAAAATTCTTTTAAAAATAATCTAATAAAATTTTGTAATTTTATGGCCATTTGCTTCTACGCTTTCCTTTTTTTGATGTATTTCTGGGAAACCAAAATGAGATCTGTTAACACAGTGGTAACGTTTGTTCACATCAAAGTATCTTTTGTAGACACTCTGTCTCCAGGCTCCAGATAGGAATATTGGTTTTTATATCGATCCAATATTTATGGGATATACAGCTCTGGAAAAAATTTGGAGACCACTGCAAAAGGTTCAGTTTGTCTGATTTTTCTCTTTATAGTTATATTTTTGAGTAAAATGCAAATTGTTCTTTTATTTTGTAAACTTCTGACATGTCTTCGTATTTCCAAGCAATACATTTCGTATTTTTTTGTCAAAGAAAAATGGTCAAAATTATAAAAGAAACAGTGCTTTCAGACCTCAAATAATGCAAAGAAAACAAGTTCATAATCATTTAGAAACAACAATACTAATGTTTTGACTCAGGAAGAGTTCAGAAATCAATATTTCTCCATCGCCACATTGGGGGACACAGGACTGTGGGGTGTATGCTGCTGCCACTAGGAGGCTGACACTAAGTGAATACAAGAGTTAGCTCCTCCTCTGCAGTGTACACCACCCACTGGCTCCAGACAGAACCAGTTCTTGCTTAGTGTCCGTAGGAGGCACACTGGTCTGGTCTTCAGACCTAAAGTTTATTTTTCATATTTTTTTATTTTTATTTTTACCACAGACGGATCCTTTCAATGCTCCGATCTCCTCGAACCATCAACAGGCGAGCACGGAGAGTGTCGCCTCTTCGTATCCTCTCCTGTGACATGGGATGCCACGCCTGAGCTGATTTTTAGGGGCGACGGGTCCCATCTCCCCACATGTTATGGACGAGCACATGGAGTGTCGCCTCCATGTATCCTTCTGCAGCCTGGCCTTGTGCCGGACATTAGCCCTGTCTCATTCTAGGGGATTAACCCTTTGGATGTAGAGGCCCAGCTTGTGGCATCCTTGCAGCCCCCACTGGACCACCACTGTTAAAGCAGATGGTACAAGGAGGCGGACGGTCCCTCTCCACCTCCCCATTAAAGCGATGGTGGATCGAGGATGATTCCTTTATCCCTGCACTGTCCAAGACCGGCAGCAGGAGGACTTGTACCCGCCGCAAATCGCTGGTTTACCTGCCACCCGGCAGCTTCTCTAGGTAAGTGCCGGGGCTGGAAGGCTCTGGGCAGGCGGTCTGTGGCGGCGCTGGATAGAGGGGGTTTCTAGCGGTGGCGATGCTCCCTGGCCCTTCTGGTAAGGGCTGGTGCCGATAAATTTAGTCCCTGGCTTCGGTTCTCTGCTAGGCCGCATTCTGTAACTTCGCCCTGGCTATGATGCTTCCCTGCGGCTCCGCCAACCTTTCTGGCACTTCTCGTACAGGATGAGAAGCGCCTCTTCTAATCTCGGTGGCCATCTCCGCTTCTCCCACGGCCCCTCCGGACACACACTGGCATCCGGCAGTGGTCTCTGAGGCAATTCGTCGGGAACATCTCAAACACAGCATCAGCATTCTCTGGGGAGGCTCAGCAGCTACAGTGCCACGCAGAAGGACCTGGGGACACAGGATCTGGGTAAGGGAGCGCTGCATTAGACCTCCCTGCTGTAACCCTTTCACTGCAGGAATTCCCTAAGTTCCCTAAAGCATCTAAAAAGGCTAACAAGGCTATTGCAGCCTTTTTCACTTCATGTACAGTACAGACCAAAAGTTTGGACACATTCTCATTTCAAGATTTTTCTGTATTTTCAGGACTATGATAATTGTAAATTCACACTGAAGGCATCAAAACTATGAATTAACACATGTGGAATTATATACTTAATTTCAGTTGTTTCACACTTTTTTGTTATGTCTTATATTCTTGGTTCTTCAAAGTAGCCACCTTTTGCTTTGATGACTGCTTTGCACACTCTTGGCATTCTCTTGATGAGCTTCAAGAGGTAGTCACTGGGAATGGTCTTCCAACAATCTTGAAGGAGTTCCCAAAGATGCTTAGCACTTGTTGGCCCTTTTGCCTTCACTCTGCGGTCCAGCTCACCCCAAACCATCTCGAATGGGTTCAGGTCTGGTGACTGGAGGCCAGGTCATCTGGCGTAGCACCCCATCACTCTCCTTCTTGGTCAAATAGCCCTTACACAGCCAGGAGGTGTGTTTGGGGTCATTGTCCTGTTGAAAAATAGATGATGGTTCAACTAAACGCAAACCGGATGGAATAGCATGCCGCTGCAAGATACTGTGGTAGCCATGCTGGTTCAGTATGCCTTCAATTCTGAATAAATCCCCAACAGTGTCACCAGCAAAGCACCCCCACACCATCACACCTCCTCCTCCATGCTTCACGGTGGGAACCAGGCATGTAGAGTCCATCCGTTCACCTTTTCTGCATCGCACAAAGACACGGTGGTTGGAACCAAAGATCTAAAATTTGGACTCATCAGACCAAAGCACAGATTTCCACTGGTCTAATGTCCATTCCTTGTGTTCTTTAGCCCAAACAAGTCTCTTCTGCTTGTTGCCTGTCCTTAGCAGTGGTTTCCTAGCAGCTATTTTACCATGAAGGCCTGCTGCACAGTCTCCTCTTAACAGTTGTTGTAGAGAGGTGTCTGCTGCTAGAACTCTGTGTGGCATTGACCTGGTCTCTAATCTGAGCTGCTGTTAACCTGCGAGTTCTGAGGCTGGTGACTCGGATAAACTAATCCTCAGAAGCAGAGGTGACTCTTGGTCTTCCTTTCCTGGGGCAGTCCTCATGTGAGCCAGTTTCTTTGTAGCGCTTGATGGTTATTGCCACTGCACTTGGGGACACTTTCAAAGTTTTCCCAATTTTTCGGACTGACTGACCTTCATTTCTTAAAGCAATGATAGCCACTCGTTTTTCTTTACTTAGAATTTGTATTATGGCAAGAAAAAAAGCAGCTAAGTCTATTCAGTAGGACTATCAGCTGTGTATCCACCAGACTTCTGCACAACACAACTGATGGTCCCAACCCCATTTATAAGGCAAGAAATCCCACTTATTAAACCTGACAGGGCACACCTGTGAAGTGAAAACCATTCCCGGTGATTACCTCTTGAAGCTCATCAAGAGAATACCAAGAGTGTGCAAAGCAGTAATCAAAGCAAAAGGTGGCTACTTTGAAGAACCTAGAATATAAGACATAATTTCAGTTGTTTCACACTTTTTTGTTACGTATATAATTCCACATGTGTTTATTCATAGTTTGATGCCTTCAGTGTGAATGTACAATTTTCAGTCATGAGAATACAGAAAAATCTTTAAATGAGAAGGTGTGTCCAAACTTTTGGTCTGTACTGTACCTCCTGCCAGTCAGTGTTTCCTAAGGCTCAGACTTTGCCGCTCTGCAATGCCTGTGACCGCAAATGCCCTCAGGAGCCCTCAGCCACCACTGAGCTCAGTGTACCTAGTCCTGAGTGGGCTTCGTCACTGTCACAATCCATGGCTTCTCTGGCCAAAGCGATTGCGTCCCTCCGGGGACTGGAGTATGCGCAGTTCTGACTAAATGGATCCTCTACCATACGGGAGAAGTCGGTCAGCAGGGGCCGAGAGCACTCTAGAACCCTACAGGTGTCTAGGAAAAGGATCCGCAGCACGTCCCCAGAGCATTCTCGTCCGTGAGTTCTGCTTCTTGCTCTCCCTCTCCAGGGGTCAGTAACGACCGTGAGTACAAATTGGACGGCTCCTTGGACTTTGATCGACAGACTTCAGGTGCTCGCCTCTGCAGCACAGATGCTAAAATTGGAACAATGCAGAGGATTAGCAGGCCCCTGCGCAAGGATGACATGCAAATTCATGAAGCGTTCCGTAAAAATGGTGGATTCACCGATTGAGGCGGTCAATCTGACTCCGTTCCGGATCAAGCTGTGTCCTTTAATAGGACTAAACGCCCCCATAAGATTTTTGCAGTCCACCCTGAGTTTACGGCGATACTCAATCGTTACAGGTTGCAACTGGACAAACGCTTCACAGCACAAAAGTCTCTAGAAGCAAAATATCCTTTTTTGGCTGTGCCGAGGAAGGACTAGGCTGAATCCCCTGTTGTAGACCCGCCAGTGTCTCGCCTGGTATCCAAGACCCTTTTATCCATACCGGATGTTGTCATCCTTTAAAAATTCACAGACCGTCAGATAGAACACCTGGCTCGCTGTTTTTGTTTTTTTTTTAGGCCTCAGGCACGGCCCTCTGTCCTTCATTTGCTGCAGCATGGGTTTCTAAGGCGATAGTCTTCTGGGCAGATACACTGGCCAACTCCATTCAGAGCGGTAATTATCCCCTCTGAAGCAGTACATCTTGCCAGTCAAATTTCTTGGGCTGAAGATTACCTGGTACACGCATCATGGATGCGGCTGGCTGTTCTGCTCTACCAGCAGCAAACACAGTCACGATCAGCAGAGCATTATGCTCAGAGAGTGGAAAGCGGACTCTGCGTCAAAAAAAAAGAAAAAAAAAAGTCCTTTATCTCTGCCTTTCCAGAGCTATCACCTATTTGGTGAGAAGATGGATCAGCTTCTTTCTGATGCCATGGGAGGAAAGAGTAAATTTCTTCTCCAGCAAAGGCTTAGGCGTCCTTTTCAGAGGCATCAACAGTTCCGTTTCTGATCCCTGTGTTCCAACATGGGCTGGTCAACCGCCACTACCTCCCCCGGGTCAGGGCACTCCCCACACAGGGACAGAGGTTCTCGAGTCTCCTACAGATCTAGTCGACAATGGTAATCTCACCGTAAACAGTAGAGATCTAAGGGATTTAGGTCTCAGAGATTTTCTGCAGCTGACTCCAGGGGTCATCTGGTCGACACCGACAGGGTGGGCGGCCCCCTACTTCTATTCAGTCAGGTCTGTCTATCCGTCGTTTACAGACCTCAAACTTCCAAACAAGTTTGTCAAGGTTTGTCATTTTCGCATGGAATCTCTGCATTCAGTCTTCGCTTCTATGGAAGAGGGAGAGTTTTTTGGCATCCATCGACATCCGAGATGCTTACCAACATATCCCGATCTTTCCTCCCCACCAGAGATTCCTTTGCTTCCCCATTCATGACCAGCATTTCCCATTCTGAGTCACTTCGCAAGACGGGGTCATTACCCCGGTTCCGGGAAACGAGAAGTTCAAGGGTTTCTATTCCAATTTGTTTGTGGTCCCAAAAGAGGATGGTACAGCCAGGGCCATCCTGGACATAAAACGTCTGAACAATTCTGTCAGAGTACGACATTTGAGGATGGAGTCTCCCCTTTCCAATGTTGCCTACGCTTTGCCATCCACAAAGAACATTTTAAGTTCAGCCTTGCTACTGCCCCCAGGGTGTTCTCAAAGGTCATGTCCAGTCTACACTCTTGGGGCTTGGTCATCTTTCTAACCCTTCAGCAAGGGGCCCGAGCACTTCGCCAACCATCTCTTCGTTCCATCCGTCTTGACATGAGGGACAACATGCGCTTTTGGACGAATGTGACAGGGGCCTCTTCTCCCTCATCACCACACTGCCCAGGGGAATTGGTCTCCTCAGGAGTCTTCTCTTCCCATCAATGTCCTGAAGATCCGAATGATCCGGATGTTCCAGCGGTGGGTCCATCGTCTCTTGACAGGCTGTCCCATCCGAATTCAATCAGACAATGCCACAGCCGTGGCTTACAGAAGGGGCATTGGCAGCAAACCGGCAATGCGCAAGGGGAACATATCCTTCGCTGGGCCAATAGAGAACCACTCGGTTATTTCGGCTGTTCACTCCTGAACATCGAAAACTGGGCTGCGGACTTCCTCAGCCGTCAAAGCCTTGCCTCGGGACAGTGGTCTCTCCATCCAGGGATTTTCCAGCTGGCCTGTCTTCACTAGAGGACTCCGGACGTGGATCTGATAGCATCCTGGTTGAATGCCAAGATGCTACAATTTGTAGCTTGATCCTGGGACCCGAGAGCCATCGGATGGACGCACTCATCCTTCGTGGAGTCAGTTTTCATCTTCCCTACCTGCTCCCATTGCTTTTGCTTCCGAAGGCCTCAGGAAGATCAAAGCGGAGGTAGTACCAGTGATCCTAGTTGCTCCAAACTGGCCACGCTGAGCATGGTACGCAAAATTAGTGCAGCTTGTCGCAGACGTCCCTTGGCGACTACCTGATCGAGTGGACCTGCCTTTCCAGGGCCTGTTTGACCACCAGAACTCGGGGGCCTAGAGTTTGACGGTTTGGCCATTGAATCCTGGGTCCTAACCATAGCTGGTTTCTCCCATGAGGTAGTTTCCACCATGATTAATTCTCAGAAGCCGGTGTCGGTACGCATCTATCATCAGACCTGAAAGCCTTTTTTGATTGGTATAGAGGCCGAGGTCAGCCTCCTCTGTTTTCTCTCCATTCCCACCTTTTTTAAATTCCTTCGGTCCGCTCTGGACTTGGGCCTAGTGCAGAGCTCCCTCAAAGGGCAGGTTTACCTTGTCCCTATTGTTTCAGTGTAAAGTCTCTTCCAAACCGCGGGTGAGAACTTTCTTTCTGGGAGTCTCGTGTGGTACCTCCCTACAGAGCGCCTTTAGATGCCTGGGGCCTTAACTTTCTAGGTCCTAGGTTTCCTATAAGAATCTACCTTCGAACCGTTACAGGATGTCTCTCCCACCTCTCATGGAAGGTCGCCTTCCTAGTCGTGGTGACATCAATCAGAAGGGTTTTTTTCTGTCTTTTCACAGAGACAAGATGGTCCTCAGACCATCCCTGTCCTTCCTTCTAAAAGTGGTGTCGATGTTTCAACTTAACGAGGATAGAGGATATTGTCCTACCTTCGTTTTGCACAGCACTGGTGCTCCGTGTGGAAAAATCTTTTCACTCTTCGGATCTTGCAAGGGCTCTCACAAGTTACGTGTCTAGGACGGCGCCTTTTCACCAGACAGATGCCCTGTTCATGCTCCCAGAGGGGCACCGGAAGGGATCGTCCGCTTCTAAGTCGACAATAGCCAGATGGATTCGGTTGGCTATTCAAGTGTGAAGGAAGAAATTAAGAAAGATTCTCCATTTTGTGCTTTTCGACTCCATTTTGTTGTTTTGATATAAATTTTGTTAGTAGGCTAAAGTTTACAGCTGTTATGAGACCTTGATTGTTGCAATCTAAACAGAACATGAGACTGAGGGTGTATTGTTCTACAAAACTTTGACGCACAGACTGTTCCTGTATTCTTATAGGTTAAGAACTGTGAGCGTGTTCTTATGCTGATTGTTTGAAGTATAATTTCTAGGACTATGAAAAGTCATACAGAATAAACAGGGGCCAGAGAGATCAGCTTGATCCCCCCCCCCCCCCCCCCAAACAGAGACACACGTCTCCGTCTGGTCATTTTCAGTTGCCGGCAACACCTTGTATATTAATTTGGAAATCACTGAGTTAACCGTGAAGGATCAATTTAGATCCTCCCTCAACAGTTGGCGCCCGAAACGTGGAGCCCCAAGCAGGAACGCCTCTGCCCCCCGGAGGACAACAAGACAAAGGACCCTCGGACCGGACGCAGGCACTGGAAAATTGGGACTGATCATCCCCCACAACAACCACGGTAAGTTGGCAGTTATACTGTCCAGACTGACCGTTTGGTGTGGTTTTCCTGTGTTTTTTGCTGCAAAGAGGATCTGAGGTTTGTCCCCGAAGGTGGGATGATTTTTGGGTGGAATCATATAGAGGTGTAGTTCCGTTGGGAGCCCAGTGCTCGAACCGTACCTCATAAGGGACGGACACCCCGGATTGACCAGTGATGTAATTCTCTTTATAGTCAAAATATCCTGAATTCCTGATCACTGTTAGAATCAGGAGCGGTGAGGTGATCGAAGATGGGTAGGATGCGTAACTCAGGAATATATAGATATATATGTGTATTTCCAGAGGTGTCCGGAGGGCTAGTTTGAGACGACACCCTCCTCCTTTCACTGAGTACCGTGTTTTTTGGGTTGTCCCAGTGGAGGGACAGGTAAACCCGGTAGAATAGATTATACGGCCGTTTTAGTATTGTACACGATTTAAGTAAGGATATTTAGCTCTAAAGGAGAATCAGTTTCCGTGGAAGAAGAAGACTTTGAATTTGTGTGAAGAATTTGATATTGTTAGCCCAAAGACGGGGAAAGAAATCTGTCAGGAATGCAGGGAAAATATTCTCAATTATTGTTTTTTCCTAAGGTGTTCTGGTATGTGAATTGTGTGATGAAGATTTTGTAGAAATTAAGTCTGAGAACTGCTGTATTCCGTTTCTGTGTTTATCTTTAAGATACTAGATGGGAGGGGTCAAACAGTGCGCTATTGTTTTCTTCTTTCTGTGCTGAGGAATGCTGCGATTTTCTTATCTCTGTGTCTCTGGTGTGGAGGGGGCACGTGGCTGCTCTAAGTTTCTCTGTATTTTCTTGGTGTAGTACGCGCTGGTAGACAGGGGGTTGAATACTACTTGTAGGCACTGTATATATATATCTCTATCTATATCTCGAAAAAAATCTATTTTTATGTAAAACCAAATAAAAAATTATGTAAAACCAAATAACATTTGATATTGCTGCGTTCCTGATGACCTGCCCCATAAAACTGTCCCACTAGTTAACCTCTTCAGTAAACTTAAAAAAAACCATACTTTTTCATCATATCACCGAAACAAAAAGTGGAATAAAAGGGTGATCAAAAAGACAAAATGTAAATATAAATGGTATCTCTGAAAACATTATCTTGTCCTGCAAAACAAAAAACACCATACAGCTCCAGTTTAAAAAATAAGTTATAGCTCTAAGAGTACAGCGATACAAAAATAATTATACTTTCTATAAAATAGTTTTTACTGTGTAAAGTGGCAAAACATAAGAAAATATAAATGTTGTATTACTGTAATCGTACTGACCCAAAGAATAAAACGGCCTTATCAATTTTATCACACATAGAATGGCATAAAAAACACAATTTCTGAATTGCTGGTTTTTGTTCATTCGGTCTTCAAAAATCAGAATAGAAATGGATCAAAAAATGTTGTGTGTCCGAAAATGGTACCAATAAAAACATCACCTTGTCCCACAAAAAACAAGCCTTCACGTGACTGTGCTGAACAAAATATGTAAAAATTATAGTTCTCAAAATATGATGCAAAAACTAGTTTTTGCAATAAAAAGGGCCTTTTAGTGTGTGACAGCAGCCAAACATAAAAACCCGATACAAATCTGATATCGCTGAACCAACTGTAAGAATAAACTCTCCTAATCACTTACCGTATATCGCACAAGGAACCGTGTTAAAAAATAAAACCAATTCTTCACCTGTTGATTTTTTTCATTCTGCCTCTCAAATATCGCAGTAAGGCTCTGTTCACATTTATCCTGCGCTCTGCTCTTAGTGCTTGCATCAGGGTTTCCTTGTAATTCTATGAAATACATGATTCAGACAATGCCTGGTGGAAGATTCCCTACAATGAGACAGATGATGGCACTGTGGTGCCATCTGGCCTATGATTCGGTGTTGTAGGTCTTTCTAGGCATGCATAAAAACACAGTCTGCCACAGTTTTGTGCATTTCTGGAAAAAAGGAAATTGCTGAACAGAGACAACACAGAGTCCAGAGTAACTCTACTGCCTCATTATAGTGAATGGGTCCCTCGGGGGTTTCTTCTGAATCACGTCTCTCGGCGACTTAGATTGAAACCCCAAAGTAAGTACTCAGCACAGAGCGGCGGATAAATGTGATCCCAAACGTTATGTAAAATGTTCCCACTGAAAGCTTCAACTTGATCCACAAAAATAGCAAGTTCCCACTCAGGTCTGTCACCTGTCAATGAAAATATAGGGGGCTTCCAGGTTACTGGTAGCGCAAAGGCTTTGGAAAAGCGCTACGGCTTCTCTTACCCACAAAGAAATCTATTGAATTCTGTGCTCCCTAATGCAAATGCCCACCTCCATTCGGAGTCCCACAGTGTGCATAAACCACATTTAGCATCCACATGTTTGGCATTTTCTGTAGCGATGATAGGCCGCCTAATTTACAGGTGCGTGTCTCCAGAACCATGAGCTGAGCACCACAATGTACAGGTCACTACAATGAGAAACGCAACTCTTCTGTCTCCAGTTTGCAATTTACTCAGCAATATCCACTGCTTGTTTTTGGAAAACACCCAATCATCACTACACCTGTAGATACATTCCAGAAGAGGTATAATTTCCAAAATGGGGTCAATTGAGGGGAGATTCTGCTCTTCTAGCACTTAGGGGCTCTGTATATGGAGTCTGCAATCTATTTTAGGAAAATCTGCGGTCCAGGAGGCAAATAGTGCTCCGTTCCTCCCGAGTCTCTCCGTATGGCTAAGCAGAACTGTACAGCCACACATGGGGTATTTCTATATTCATCAGAAATTGTGCGACAAATTTTAGTGCCACTTTTACCAATTTCTCCTAGTGAAACTAACAGTTGTGGCTAAAACAAATTTTTTGCAATTATTTTTTCTTCACAGCCCAATGGTATAAGATCCTGTGACACACCTGTGGTGTCAATATGATCACTGCAACCCTAGAATAATTAATCAAGGGTTGTATTTGGTGGTAAAATGTGTTCATGAGGAGTTCTGCTGTTCTGGCACCTCGGGGGGGCCTCTCCCAGTGGGCATGGCACCTGCAAACAATAACAGAAATTTTTACAACAAACTAAGGTCCTTTTTATCCTATTAGCTTTAGAAGAATAAAAAAATTGGGACTAAAACAACATTTTAGTGCTAAAACTGCAATTATTTTTTCTTCACCACCCAAATAGTATAAAAATCTGTGAGGCGCATGTGGTGTCAATACGATCACTGCGCCCCTAGATGAATTCATTGGGGAGTTTTGTTTGTAAAACAAGTTTTACAATCAGTGATGGTCCGGAGAGCCATGTCATCTACTGGTGTAGGTCCACTGTGTTTTATCAAAACCAACGTCAGCGCAGCAGTCTACCAGGAAATTTAAGAGCACTTCATGCTTCCCTCTGCCAACAAACTTTTTGAAGATGGAAATTTCATTCTCCAGCAGGACTTGGCACCTGTCCACACTACCAAAAGTATCAATACCTGGTTTAAAAACAACAGTGTCACTGTGCTTGATTGGCCAATAAACTCGTCTGACCTTGTCAAGAGGAAGATAAGAAACACCAGACCCAACAATGCAGATGAGTTGAAGGCTGCAATCAAAGCAACCTGGGCTTCCATAACACCTCAGCAGTGCCACAGGCTGATTGCCTCCATGCCACGCCACATTGATTGAGTAATTGATGCAAAAGGAGCCCCGACCAAGTACTGAGTGCATTTACTGAACATACATTTCAGTGGGACAACATTTCTAATTTTACAATAATTTTTTCAAGCTGGTGTTATAAGGTATTCTAATTTACTGAGATAATGACTATTGGGTTTTCATTGGCTGTAAGCCATAATTATCAACATTAACAGAAATAAACACTTGAAATAGATGACTCTGTAATGACGCTACACTGTGTGCAGAATTATTAGGAAAGTTGTATTTTAGAGGATTATTTTTATTATTGATCAACAACTATGTGCTCAATCAACCCAAAAGACTCAAATATCAAAGCTTAATATTTTTGGAAGTTGGAGTGGGGTTTTTTAGATTTGGCTATCTTAGGAGGATATCTGTTTGTGCAGGTAACTACTACTGTGCAGAATTATTACGCAAATTAATAAAAACCAAATATATTCCCATCTCACTTGTTTATTTTCTCCAGGTAAACCAATATAACTGCACAAAATTTAGAAATAAACATTTCTGACATGCAAAAACAAAACCCAAAAAAAAACTAGTGACCAATGTAGCCACCTTTCTTTACTCAACAGCCTTCCATCCATAGTTTCTGTCAGTTGCTTGATCTGTTTACGATCAACATTGCGTGTAGCAGCCACCACAGCCTCCCAGACACTGTTCCGAGAGGTGTACTGTTTTCTCTCCCTGTAGATCTCACATTTTATGAGGGACCAAAGGTACTCTATGGGGTTCAGATCAGGTGAACAAGGGGGCCGTGTCATTATTT